>NC_142008.1:21822800-22122800 GCF_049901715.1 Pseudonaja textilis | reverse complement strand
AATTCAGAATATGAATAATGTAAACTTTCTACAAACCTGAGAAGAGATGCCATTTCCAGTGTCTCAGCCTTTCCCCATGTGTCAGAGAATGAATTAATACTTGTTTAGCAGCTGATCAACTTGATTGACTTATTAAATTTATATTCTAGCCTCTCCCCAGGAATTTAAGGCAGGATACCCAATGCAATCCCTTCCTCTTTTATCTTTGCAATAACCCTACAGACAAAATTGGACAGAGAAAGCAAGAGTGACTGATTCAGAGTCACCTATGAGCTTCCATGGCTGAATAGCGACTTGAAGCTTGGTTTCTCTGCTCCTAATCCAACACCTTAACCACTGTACTTACTGTAGCAATCGGCCACCAATTTACAGAAATACCTAACAAAACTAAATGGCAAAGAGATGGTTCCAGGTTGAAGGCGTTTCCACTTCACATTCCAAATTATATTAGCCCCCAACACCTTGTAGATGTGATTACTGGAAGATAGCAACTGGAGAAAAAATTCTAAAGACGATAGGAAATTCCCAGTACAGGCTTTATGCGAATTTAAGTGCTTCACAGATCTTGCCATTTGACAAGATATTGATCTTAAGTATTCTCAGAACTTGCCTTCGAGGCTACTGTTAACAGGTTTGTAACAGCTGCCGGAAAGAGCCAACTGCTCATATTGGTCTTTTCCCTGTAGGTAATAAAGACAATGCTTCATAATCAAGGCAGTCTTAAAAGTCCAAAAGGTCTGGAGTCAGAGCATTCATTTAATCTTCTTGAACTTTTCTCTCACTCATTGGGTCAGACTCACACCAAACATGGCAATAAACATTGACTCTCCAGAGACTTTATTAATACTAAGGAATTTGCTTATAGCGTAAGTTCAGAAGCACAACACAGCTAGATCCATTTATTTTATGGTTATAATGTGTGTAGGACGCCTATCTATTCTCCCATGGTTTAATTTATATTTATATTTAATGATTTTTAGCTGTTGTTTTAATTAGAGGTTTATTGTATACTGCCCAGAGTCATTTTTGTGAGATAGGTGCTATATAAACCTGATAGATGATAGATAGATAGATAGATAGATAGATAGATAGATAGATAGATAGATAGATAGATAGATAGATAGATAATGTATATTTTATTGCAGACAAGATAGAAAGTTTTCTGTTGCCTATTTACTGTTTAATGCACAAAAGCAAGCTATGCTTATGTGTATATCTGTGTGTATGTGCATTGCATTCAGGTCTACAGTTTTTTCTGTTTTTTTGGATCAAGAGAACTTTAAATAACATATCTGTAAAATATGTTAACTAACACATATGTAACTAACGTATATGTTCCCTTCTCACCCTTATGGGTGTCTGTGTCTTCCTCAATCTCAGGTATCCAATCAATTTGGGAGTTCTGTGCAAGGTCTTAGCTGCTCCTAGCCCTACACTCTTCTGGACAGAGAGCTCTGATGTTGGTCTTGGGACCTGTTGGAGCCATTTTCCCAGCTTAGCAGTCATAGCCCTGAGTTTTCGTACCACCTTGGACTTTTTTGGCTTTTACTTTCCACATCCCCTCCAGTTCCTTCTTCAGGCCCTGGTATGTACATATATACATACATCCTGTGTGTCATTATGTTCTCCTTGTAATTAATGGTGCAAGTAATTTTGGAGGTTGTTTTTTAAATGATTGGTTTTGAGTGCCTTGGACGAAAAGTGTCAGCCCATCAGATAATTTCAAATGCTGAAACTGGATGAACCAATTATGGAGAATCTAGGAGAATTATCCTTCCATGGCCCCTTCCTCCAAAGTCTTCATTCATAAAAGTCTAAAGATGAATGGTTGTAGTCTCTACTGCTAAGAGAGCTGAAGCTGAAAAAACAAGAAACAAGACCTTAATATAAATGCAGTACAGGTATAATCAGGAAGCTAGGATGAGAAATTGGTTCTTAGCAGTCTGCTAGGATGAAACAGCAAGAGAAAGACATTCAGGATATAAATGTTGGGAGACATGTACAGAGAAAGCAAGATTCCTAGACTTTGCAAAAGGCAACCGTATCATTACTTTGCCTTTGAAGTATAAGCAAGTATGTTCTTTTGAATGCAATGTGAGTTCTTAGAAAAAAATAATTATGCTAGTAGCCTAGCTATATCTCCAGGAGCTGCTAATTACTGACACAGTATTATTAAACTGGTTACTTTAAAACACAACAAAAATGGTATTAGTCTGTTCTCCAAGCATCGAACTATTCAGTGGCTGATTTTATTTGATTAATCTGAATGCTGATCTAACCAATGTCTGCAAAATCTTGGGTCCCAAATTGGTTCAATGGATTCCCACAATATAAGGATTCATGTTAAGGATGGGATTAAACAAGTATAGTGAATTGAATAAATTGTAACTGATTTGATTCAGGTTGTTAACCAGCTGAGTTTCTTCAGGCCAGAGATTTTACTTATAGGAATGACATTTGTACAGAAATATTCAAAAATTATTCTCTTTAACTGCTTGTGCTATATGTATAAGTGCTTAAGGGAAGGGCATATATCATTCATACTGAGTATGGACTATGCCATGTTAACATCCCTTAACTTCTTTCTCATATTCAATAACTTGAATGATCCCTCTGGTAGGACTTGGATCAATTTTTCGCTCAGGAACCAGAGTGCAGTGGTAGATTTTACCTGACTTGTCTTTCTTAATCACCAGAACTCCGATGGAATCTTTCTAGATCCATATCAAGGTGCTCGGTCTGCTTTCATCTCACTGTGATCATAAACAACAGTCAGGGAAATAATGACAATAGAAACCTCAGGAAAGCAGCTAAGTTGTGAGAAAAAAGCATGGATGCTTCTAGTCGGACAATAAATCTAATCAGAAAAGCAACATGGAAAATGTTATAGTTCTTATTTGAGGTGGAATGAAGCCTTGGTTTCTCACTGTCTCAGCTTCTCTATCACTTTCAAATTTGGGAGATACAACAGTGGATGAACAAAGGAAAGGGTATTTTTATGGCAGTGTTCCCATTATGATGGATCTTTCTCATAAAGACCTGTCAGAGACAATTTTTTAGTTGTATTGATAACAGTTGTGGGTCAGCTCTGATGAACCCAGGAAGAAGGAGATACTGCAAGGAACAACTTCACATTTGTGGAGGCCTAGGAGAAAGTGACAAGTACAAAGTAAATACTACATCATTATCTTTCACTCCACTGGCCTTCAAGCCTCTCTTTTTAATAGTAGGTGATCCAAAGTCAGGATGGTAACAATAACTGTATGATCCCAACTATAGTATTGTATTTTTTTTAGCTCCTCCCTGTTGACATCCCCGATCTCAATCTTTTATCATAATGAGTCAAATCTGTCATGCTTACATATTTATATTTATTCATTTGCGATGTATCTGTATTAATAAATTTGAAAGAAATAACTTTTCAAGAAGATGCTTGCTTTTGTCATTCATTCTTGTATTTCTGAATGGTTTAATCATTTTTCCATATCTCCCATCTCACTCCCATCTTTCATTCATATTACCATGTATACATATATACATGGATCAGAATCATATTTATTAAATATATTGAACAGCTTAACATTTTATTCAAAATTGCACCTACACTATCATTTCCATGAATGTATTCATGAGCTTCATTCCACCAAAGCAGATCTCCTTTTTCAAATCTATTATACCTTTCACTTTCTCCTAGTTTTATATACACACAACATACCTTTTCTCCACTTTCTTTCATTTTTAAATTCATACCCTTTATCATTTTTTTTTTGCTCAAATGGACCCAACACGCTCTAGAAGATCCAATAATGTGTTAGGTAGCAGGTGTGGCAATTGGCAAGTGTCCAGGTATGGAGATTGGCAAGTGCCCAGTTATGCCAGCCCTTGGCCGTTTCTTTTCTAGGCTAAGCAACAGAGTTGGGCTAAGCTCAGTTCTTTCACATTTTGAAAATCAGTTGACTAATGACTGAGAGAAAATCAGATAATTTGGAAATACTCAATTTACTAAAGCTGTATTATGCAAATCTCACATGTGTGTGTTTATTTATTTGCACATGTGTGTGTACGCAAATAATATATGAGTAGGTATGAAGGAAGGAATTGCTATTCATTTATCCTAAATTCCAGGAAACCAAATAATTAGTAAAAAAAGTGAAGTACAGATTTGCAAGAGATTGGCTAAAGCCAACTACTTGAAATAAGATTTAATTGTAAACCTATTTCTAGTTTATTTCTCAGGTAGTGTGGCACTTTAATTATAGGAAGTTCAGCCAGACTTTTATAAAATATCTAAAAAGCACCTTTTCACCTTCTGTTCTCAAATTTGGCAGTGAAAAATTATTCTGACTGCGTTTTTTTTTTGGAGGGCTATTACTTTGTCAAATGGAATATAATTAGAACAGATATTTAGAATGCTGTGTAATTGTATTGAAATCCTTTGATAATGCAATCACGTCTTCTGTTTTTTGTTCATTGAGTTATGGCTAACAATTCCAAAGTTAGAAAATGATGTAGCAATTTTTCTAAAAAAGCAGGAAATAAAAAACCATGATTTGCCCTATTTTTTCGTAATTCAGAAGGACAGACTGTCCTCAGGCAAATTTTAAAAAATTAGTAATCTTTGAATTCAAGCTTTCTTGGAAAATTGTACAAGGCAGAATTCTGTATTTCCCTTTAATCACAAACATTAAGGGACTAATTACTATGGTTGCAATAAAGCCCTTTGCACATGGTTAAAAGCGATGCAGTTAGAAACATGAATTCACATGTATTAATTGCTCATTGGTCAGGAGCAATAAGTTACACTTTAAAGTTACAATTTTTTCTGCGGTGTCCAAAGTTGAAGTCTGGCATTAAAATCAGAAATCTGGTTTATGTTGTATTCAAATAAAATTTTGGTGGACATTCTTCCTGCTTCCTTATTTTTTAAGGATATAAACATTCTCAGAATCAATTTTAGGCTATTTAGGATAAACAGGAATAAGATTACTGGGGAGTTGAGTGACCTGGTTGAAATGCCTTGACTCCTTTCCTGACAGCAGAAGAAAAGGAAAGACTTTTCATAGCATGGACATAACATAATAAAAACACTTTTAAAAGAAATAATAGAGGTCAGGTGTGAACTCTGGAGTCCTTGGTGCTCTCTGAGCTGAATTGTTTACTTGCAGATGTTCCATTATCTGAGTAGGTAACATCATCAGTACCTGATGATGCTAGGAACATATAAAAAGGCTTAGTTATACATTTTATTTTTTGCACTGCCAGTTTTCATCATCATGGTTGGATAGATCTTTAGATATTGCAAAAAAGGGGGAGGGGGAGGAATTTTGGGGGTACATGCTGTCCAACCCCAGCATTAGATAGAGAACTTTCTTTTCTCCTAGGGAATGAGATATGATCTCCACTAATTTCCATTAAGTGACCTGTTTGAGGGATAGCAACATACTCTCCACCTAGTTTAGTGTATGTGGCTTGTTTATGCATTTATTTATTAAATACATTTGTGTTCTTAATGCTGTTCATACTTAATACTGTATTAACAATGAACTGGAATAAAGAAACTGGCTCTTTGGTAAAGAAGGGATATGCTTTTGGGTAATCTCCAGGAGCAATTAAATCAAATTGGCAGTTCCAAATCCTTTTTCTACAGCTTATGCAGTATCTAGCTTCCAGATGTTTTCTCTGTAGCCGATAAGACTTGGAAAAATGAAAGGGCAATGCTCATATTATGTGTGCAATTTTGGTGCGTTGATAATCCAGTTGTCCTTTTCTTACAGAGGTGACGGAGAACTATCTATAACTAGATCAACAATTTTCCTCTTGGTATTACAGAATTTTGTTGCAGGAATATGTTGTAAAATGTTCTTTTTTGTGTGCACTTTGAGAAAGCCACCTTTTATGCAGCGGAAATCTTAGGGGCACCCAGCCCTTCATTTATTATTCATTTCAGCAAAATGTAACAACTTTGCTCCCATCAGAAATTTCAATTTAGTCTAGTTTCAAAACCACATTGTGTTATAGCTGTTCTGGACGAAGATGATTTCAAGAGGAAGGTGGGAGCGCCAAAGAGATGGATTTCTCTATTTCTAATCAGAACAGCTGCAATGGTATGAATTCTCAAATATACAGCGCATCCGGGTCTGTGTATATGTAATAGTCAGATCAGATGTGTATTTCAGGGGGTAATAAACCACATCTACCCAGAATTCTTTGCCAGTTGCAGGTTGGCTGGACAACATTTGAAACATAATATTGTTGTAATAATTTGAAGAAATTTTGGCTTGAAGTGAATATGGTTTAAAAAGAGATGTAATAGACCTATAAAAATATTGTATAGTATAGAAGAGAGATGGGCAATTAATTTTTCCAAGAGACCGTATGAGAAACTGACTGTTGTGGAGGGCCAAACCAATGTAATCTGATTTGATGTCCTCAAACTTGGTCACATCAACTCCTCAGGCTGCTTTTGGCAAGGGGCAAGAGTTGCACAGGAGCAGAGAAAAGCTTTCTCTCCTTGCCCTCTCCTAACCACCAGCTAATTGAAAGAGCGGATAGTGACTGGGTAGAGGCAAACATAACTTGGCTTGTCATGACAATAATGTAAATGGTGCCCATGTTTACATTAGATTTCTAATTTCCAATTCACTTCATGCGGGCTGGACAGGAACAGCCAAAGGCCTGGGTATGGCCTGGGGGTGTAAAATGCTCAGATTTGCTATGGACCAGGGATGTCAAACTCAAGGCCTGTGGGGCCAGATCCGGCTCATGGGGTGCTTAGATCAGGCCCACAGGGCCTCTCTAGAAGCAGCAAAGGACCAGGCCTCTGATGCCTCTGCCAGTGAAAATGGAGCTTGGGAGAGCCCTCCTCCCAAGCTTCGTTTTCACTGCAGAGGGTTGCAGGAGGACATTTCACCCAAAAACGGTGCTTGGGAGTTTGTTTTCACTGGCAGAGCACTTGGGCCACCACAGGCACCCCCAACATGAGTAACATTGACCTGGCCACATCCACCCTGCCCACGCCTCCCCACCCCCTCGAGGTCAAGCACAACCCTGATGAGGCCCTCAATGAAATCGAGTTTGATATTCCTGGTACAGATAATGTATGTGAATGTGTGTGAGACAGAGAATATCAGGTATTTGCTGCCATCAGTTGTGATGGCTACCAATTTAAATGATCTTAAAAGGGGACTGGACTTATTCAAGTGAGGATTTGGCCATGCTATCAATAGTTACCAATCTTGCTGGAAGTAGAGTGTGTATCACAAGAAGAATATCTATGTACAGGCAGTCTTAACTTACCACCACAATGGAGCTCAAAATTTCCATTGTTAAGCAAGACAATTGTTGAATTAATGGCACCCCATTTTACGACCTTTTAAAAAAAACCATGGTTGTTAAGCAAAACATTGTAGTTAAGTAAATTATGTAGTTGTTAAGTGACTTGGGCTTCTCCCATTGATTTTGCTTTTCTGGTTGAGAGTTTGCAAATAGTGATCACATGACCTGGTTGCACATAACAGTGCACTCAAATACATGCCAGTTGCCAAGCGCATTGATTGTGTGATCATGGAATACTGCAATGGTTGTGAGAACTAGCCATAATCATTTTTTTCAGCGCCACTATAACTTTAAATGGTCACTAAATGAATGGTTGAAACTCAAGGACTATCTCTAACAGCTAATTGGCAACAGCAATAGAAGTCTACCATTTTTCCATTATGTGGACTTAGAGATTGTATCTGGTTGGCTTTGTATAAGGTGAAATGCTGGACCAATTGGGCCTTTGGCCTGACCCACAACACTTTTTCTGATGCTTAAGTACTAATTCAATAAATCCTAAGGAAATCTGTAAACATCATTTTTGAATAGCATTTACCATCTTTATATATTCCCTACATTTTCCTCCTTATTTACACAACTGCAAAAACAAAGGCGACCACATTTTATATCAGTATCATTAAACAGGAGTTATTGGCATAGATGAAAACATTATGTCTTTGGCATTAATCTTTGATCACAGAGCCATGTCTATTTGTGGAAGGACATATTGCCTAATTTAACTATAGTTTGTCTTAATCCTTCCAAAACTCAACATTTCTTGCCCACTGAGAATCAAAAGATGACACTGCCCATCCTCATCAAAACCCTTTATGCAGTGAAAACTATAGATTTTCAAAATGTGAATCCAGGTTTCTCTAGGATGCATTATAGCTAGTTAAGAAGGAGAATATAACTCTCCTAGAACAGGATTTCTTTCCTTCTTTTTCTTTCTTTTTAAAATTCTGTTAAGTCCTTGACATATAAATAACCATTCTGGGCAGGGGAACATGACAAGATATTGTAACCTCCCAAGTTTCACATAACTGACGCCAATCTAGAAATAATTTCCTGTTTTGAAACTGTTCTTATGCACAAAATTGAATCCACCCACCTTTCCTTCCCTAAAATGCCTGTAGCGGATATCCCCTTTCCCACAAATGAGACTAAGTTAGTTTATCAGTTACAGGCAGTTTGAGAATGTATCTTTTAATTGAAGCAGACAATTTAGTCCTTTTACATATAATACAACAAGAAATCGTTTTATACAAAGTGGAAATAGACAAGACTCTCATAATTCCAATGGTGTTGATAAAGATATAGGTTATAGATAAAGGCAATATAAATGTAGGGGATATAAATATACATTAAATATGACATATTCATGATATAGAGATGATAGAGATAGTGTATGTGTATACACAATATACAAGCATATATAGGTGTGTGTGTGTGTGTATGTGTAGGTAAACCAATAATAGCTAAAGATAAAGGTTCCCCTCACACATACGTGCTAGTAGTTTCTGACTCTAGGGGATGGCGCTCATCTCCGCTACTAAGCCAAAGAAACAGCGCTGTCCAAAGATGTCTCCATGGTCATGTGGCCAGCATGACTAAACGCCAAAAGCGCACAGAACACTGTTACCTTCTCAACAAAGTGGTCTCTATTTTTCTACTTGCATTTTTACATGCTTTTGAACTGCTACGTTGGCAGAAGCTGATAATGGGAGCTCACTCCATTACACCATGCTAGGTATTCGAACCGCCAAATTGCTGACCTTTCTGATTGACAAGCTCAGCATCTTAGCCACTGAGCCACTGCAAGGCAGTCTTGACTTTTTTTCTCTGTGGACACACCTGCTTAACAAATATCTACAAATTTTGCCATGCTTATTTTTACATTTCTATGAACAAAGAAGGGGCAAGTTGTTACCTAGATCTAATTTAGTTTTTTTTTTTTAGTATTTATTTGATTTGTGAATCGCTTACAAGATACAGGTATAAGAATAAATATAGTTTTGAATACATGAGATAGATACTTATAAGAAAAATAAAAAACAATAGGACAGGGACAGTAGGCACAATTGGTACGCTTATGCACACCCCCTACTGGCCCAATTCTAACATCATGTAGTAAAATGTAAGTTCAAGATTATTGCCTCTTCATTTAGCTTGCTAAATGAAGCAATTTTTTTCTGAAAGAATAAGGCTCAATGGGAGGGAGGGGTGAAAAAAATACCATATGTGAAACAATGACACAAAAAGGGGTTGAACAGATTTCTCCAACACTGCAAGGAAGGGAACCTATATATCTGTCATTCGGAGATGGTTGCATAGGTGTTCCATTTAATGTTTTGGCTAAAGGGTGTTCAAACAGCAAAGCACAGAACAGAAAGTTGGATCAACCAATCAACCTGCATCTTTGTACAATGCACGGTTGGGATTTGGGAGATGTTTGTGTTGACCCATCCTCCCCCATTTGCAACCTAGGTTTACCTTTCAACTCTTTTGCAGTCTAGGGTATGTGGTGATGGTTATGGGCCATTGAAGGCAACTCTAAATCAGCCTTAAGGAGTAATTAAGGGTAAGTAATAAATGAAGGTATGCAGTGGCTAAGACGCTGAGCTTGTGGATCAAAAGGTCGGCAGTTCAGTGGTTCGAATCCCTAGTGCCGGGTAACGGAGTAAGTTCCCCTTATTTGTCCCAGCCTCTGCCAACCTAGCAGTTCTAAAGCACATACAAAATGCAAGTAGAAAAATAGGGACCACCTTTGGTGGGAATATAACAGTGTTCTGTGTGCCTTTGGCATTTAATCATGCCAGCCACATGTCCATGGAGACATCTTTAGACAGTGCTGGCTCTTTGGCTTTGAAACAGAGATGAGTACCACACCCTAGAGCCAGAAATGACTAGCACATTTAATTAATTAAGAGATGTAAGTAACTCTTTTCATATTTCACATGCCATTGATGAACAAGAAGAGGTAAAGAAGGAGCAAGAGCTTCCAAATACAAAAGAATATTATGTTCTTCCAAACTACATTTTCCTTCTTCTAATTTTTAGAGTTTAAGAGTGAAGTGCAACTCTTGAAATTTAGAGGGCTCTTGATACACAGGTGCTACATTGTGCAAGGATATGAATGCAATGACCTAAATGGCCCCTTACATTGTTATATGATTCTATGGTCCCAGAGAACCAGAAGATAACCCTATTCCTAGATATGGCTGTTTTCATAAATTAGGTATAGATACAAAAAACAACAAAGGTCCTTTTCATATAAATCACCTTTGTTAGGAGCAGATTACCTCCCATCCCATGCATGTACGCACACGCACACGCACACACACACACACACACACACACACACCAATTATTAATATATAGATATTTAGAAATTCTTATTTTAAATTATTATAAACTAATTGATTTAATACAAAAGAAAACAGTGATGGAAAGGGTAGGAAAATAAAAGAAAGAAAAAGAAGCAAATTCATATCATTAAAGTTTATTTTTTTAACATGACATACAATATCAGGGAAATCTACACATAGTAGATAGACTGGATAGGCAATCCTGACAGACTGGATCCTTATTATTATTATTATTATTATTATTATATGGGTGTCACTATATACTATGGTTATCGAGTACAACATATGCTATATTTTCATTTGACTATATCAAAAGTTCTCCTTTCTGGCATTTTAACTTTTTTAAAAAGTTTTTTTTTTGTTCTTTGGCAAAAAGTTGCTCTTCCTCCTTTTTCAGTGGTTTTATTTTGCCTATAAGTTAATCATTACTTGCACGTTTTAAGAATAATACTGGCCATCTGGAATGTCCACTAAGCTTGAAATTCTGGAAGAAAACTTCTCCAAATAGCAGTTGGCTCCAGATGTAGATAAAAATGGATTTTGCTGTTTGCCCTGCCTTGAAGTCACAGCCAGAGAAAAAAGGATGCCAATAAATTATCTTTTGTTTAATGAGTCAGTTTTCAACCAATTCCTTTAATGGAACAGTTGCACGATTTGTAAGAGTTGGGATCAATCTCTAAAATAAACAGTAATCTGAAGTTCAAGTCTAAAAATATTTTATAACTTATCCCATTCTTTTGAAAATTATAATTATTAGAGTATCATTTTTTAGTATCAAATAGTTATAGACATAGAAAATCCTTGGAACAGATAATCAAACTGCAGTCCAAATCTGTGCAAATAAAGTCTCAAGTACTCCCATCTTCCCCAAGCTTTCTTAGTTTGCTGGGGTTTTTTTTCATTTAATAAAATGTGTGGCATTTTATTTATGTGCCAATAATGCTTCATGGCAAGGGAAATGTCTTAGAAAAGTAATTGTAAGAACCATCTGTAAATTAGACACTTGATACTTCCCACAAAGAAGAATGAAAATCTAGACCCTGTAAATAATCAAATGTTAACTAGCAAATAGAATCAACACATTTGCTACAGGATTTGCTCTGTTAATTTCCAGACCAATAATTTCACATGGATTTTAAAAAGTATGTAGATATTTTAGGATCTTTTAGGCTTGTCTCAAGAAATGTCCTGGAGGAAAAAAAAACCCTCTGATCATTGTAGAGAATTTTCTGAAATTAAAATGATTTAGAATTTAAAGGCCAAATCTAGTGATACATGTATCATCCACAATTCATAGGGAAGTTTTTTTCGAGGTCCAGGCCAATGTCTTTCCTAATGTGATAACATCTACCACTAGAGATGGGGCATTTTGTTAAATCTGTAAACTGTTACCTAACATCTATTTCTCTGACACAAAGAATTAAATGCTCAAGAATGAGATTGAGAGATCCAACTTTTGCATTTTTATTTATGTATTTATTTTATTTTTTTTGAAAACATTTTTATAACTATCTTATAACCAATTCTGAATGTCTCCCAATTTTTTCTACTATTCCCAATCAATTTAATGAAAGAACATTTGCTTTGGAAATTAGTCTTTGGATAATTTTTCATGTGTAAAATATAGAATTACTGCAATTATTTAATATAATGAGGCCAAGAAACATCCATGTGTGTGCTAATATCCTGTCCTTCATTGTATAATCATTTCTTCGGGGATCTGCAGAGTATGATGCTAAAAATTTCAAGTCCCTAAAATACTTCTTTCAATGTTTTTCTCCTCCAAATTGGAAAGTAAGGGCAATCAGGCAGACCTCAGAATAATGGAAATAGGTGTAATAAAGACAGAGATGTCAGCAGTTCCTCTATCATGACTATTAACAAAGTAAGCTCAAATCTTAAGAATTCTGAGTCACTTTTCAAGCTCCCTGAGAATATGATAAAAATACAGAAGTGACTGTTTACTGGAGAAAACAACTATTGAGAAATGGCAAAGCAAATCCAATGCATTACTTAAAATACGTTACAAAGTATGTGTTTTGTTCAGTGCCAATATTATTTTTTATACCTTGCCAGCATTGGCTGGCTTTGGGAATTGGCTGCACTATTAAATTCCCATGGCATCCTGGCAAATCTGAGGCATGGTAGAAAATTTAATATGGAATATGTTTCCCAGATCAACTCAGAAAATAAATATGTATCTGGAGAAATAGCTGGCTTCATTGCAACATGACAGCTGCAAAAATTGGTTGCTGCAACTTCTGAGCTAGGATTATCCCCTTCTTCAACCTGACACTTTCCAGATGTATAGGGATTGTAGTAATTTTCAAAATTCATAGCTGTCAGGATCAAAGGTTATACTGCTTGAGATCAGTGGAAAATGTATCCCTAGGACATCAGGTTGAGGAGACTATCATAGAAACTTGTGAATTGCTGGTTTGAGTTAACATGCCATGTGGCTTTTATACTTATACTCTGTTTTGCCTTCTGGTCCTTTCTCATTGATTCAGGCAGAGGAGTGATTCTTACTTGAAAATGCTTTTTTGCAGAATTACAGTGTTAGCATCTTTAATGAGACAAGAAGCAAGACTTTCTAAAGGGTCTCAAGTGAACCAAAGTTCAGAATTAACGGACATCTCATCCTTTGCATTTAAAAGCAGTAGAGTACATAGTAGAAAACTCTTCCTTCAGCAGATCTGGAAAGAGTAAAAAAGGAGGCAAAAAAGTCAAATTATTATGATTTTGCACAATAGCACAAATGATGATTCCTGCTGAAAACTTTATGTCAAAAGAAAGATACAGGTTTTTTTTCCTTCTATTCCTTTCATTGTTAGGATAGTGCTAATGCTTTTCAGGCTAAGCATGGAGCATGTTACCTGAAACAAAGCTATATTCTGTTTTTAACAGGAGCTCCTTAAGATAATTCAAATTGTTCTGTCCATTGTTTCAGAACAATGCAGGGTTTGCACAGAGTACCTTGCCCACAGAGCTTTCAAATTCTGTCAACCTTTTCTGCTTTTGGTGACCCAGTATAGTCTCTACGTCCAACATCTTTCTGTCACAATAGTCTCTTAGAGATATTTTTCTTTTAAAACTCTTTTACTTACATAAACAACTATTATAATCAAGGACCTGACAAGCAGGTGCTGATTTGGAAATTGCAAACTTAGAAAATTCATCTTGAATGGAGCAAATGAAACCAGTGCCTTCTTGTCCCTAATCACTAGGCAGTATTAAATCTGTGGGGCATTAATGTATGTGGAGACCGATGGAGGAGGATGTGTTTTAACTCCTCAGCTAATGTATTGCTAAGTTATCCAAGCCAGGTGCATTGAAGTAAATATCCACTGGATTCTGGAGGCAGGAAAAAATGTATTGTTTTACTTGTCCTTGTTTATTGACTCAAAATAACACTGACTAATATAAGATGTGTGCACTGTTAAGTAGAGGGGAAAAAAGACAAAAAGATACAGATATGCTGAAACAAAGATTTTAATCACTTGAACAAGATAGCAAGTGACTGTGGGTCAATTTTATAAAAGAATATTAGATAGATTTTCCCCAGTGGTGACTTTCAAATTAGAAATAGCACTTGGCAATAGCATTTAGACTTATATACCACTTCACAGTACTTCACAGTCCTCTCTAAGGGGTTTACACAGTCAGCCTATTACCCCCAACAAATTGGTTCCTCATTTTATCGACCTCAAAAGGATGGAAGGCTAAGTCAACCTTGAGCCTGGTGAGACCCGAACTGCCAAACTGCTGGTGATCAGCAGAAGTAGCCTGCAGTACTGCACTCTAACCACTGCATCACCGTGGCTCTTATTAAATTAAAATCATCATCATCATCATCATCATCATCATCATCATCATCATCATCATCATCATCATCATCTGATACTTTTATAAAGACAACAATCATATTTTATTGCTATATGTTACAAGAGATGTTTTCAAAAAAGGTAATTTTGAAATACAGTTAAGGTTAATGAATGTGGTTCATGCAGTCAGGCCAACATGAAAGCAAGATTGTAGTGATCCAGGTACAATAGTCATCAAAGAGTTTCTTTCCTTGCCCTTGGAGAAAAAGAGGAGAAAAACCACATAACTCTTTTGCTCTGTCTTCATCCTCTTCATCAATCTAGTTTGCTTTTGCCTTCACTTCACCGAGAGCCAATCTCTTCTTCCTCAATCTGATGGAAAGCAAATCAAAATGCTCTAGGAAAACTAGGCAGAGCATAGTTTTTGGAAAACTTTCAAATCCCTTCAATTGTAGCACATGAACAGGAGGAAAAGAGGGTGCTTAGAATGAAGAAAATGCCCAACCCCTTCCTCCACTGATGTGCTTGGGGGAGATTTTCAGAAACAATTTTCTCCACAGGCCCTGGACTGATTTGACCCATTTTCAAGCTGGATCTTCTCTTGACATCTGCTTGGGTTTTGGAAAAAAAAGCTACTGACAGACATATGGACAGAGAAAAATCTTAAGGCTCATTGTACAATATCTTGCCAAGATTCAATTCTAAATGGAAGCAAAGCATTCTAAGCCTGCTCTATTAACAGTTGCCTGTGCCTCTGTTTTCTTCTGTAATAAAGTTAGAAGGTGTATGTGTCTTTCTGTGTACTGTTTGTATATATGTGAGCACGGGGAAGGGCAGGACAGTCTGTATAAATTACATTATGTATCACATGACCAAGACAAGGGAGTAGGCAAATGCCAAACATGCCCAGCTGCCTTTCCAATAGGGACAGTTGGAGGAATTTTCTGGCCATTTCTAAACCTGATTTTTCTTTGGCTGGCAATTTCTGTTATTTGGTTCCATTTTGCTTAGCTTTAGGAGTGCTATTCTGCTGATGAGCAGACAGTCATGAACCCCTTCACACATAGTCTTTCCATCATTCCTGTGGATTGGAAGGAGCAAAGAAGCAGGACTCAAAAACAGTTTTGCACCCATGAACTTCCATAGCTTCTGAAGAAACAACAATAACAACAACAAAATCTTGCTGTCACTCCACATAAAAGACAAATGCTATTATGCTCATTTTCCATGTTTCAGGAGAGGTTTGTTATTTTGAACATAAAAAAACCCCAGAGGGGCCTTTATAAGAGGAGCTTCTTTTAATTTTTCTTTAATAAACCAGTTCTTTAATTTTATTAAAAAGCCTCTTCTAATTTTGGTGTTCTGCTAGTTAATTGCTAATAGTTTGCACATAGGCATTCTTTAAATTGCTCGCACCAATTGCAGAAGAAAGTAATGGCATACTTGTGCCCAAAGGCTGACAACTTGGAGGGGACATTTGTTTAGTAGAACCTGTTTCTATAAGCAGGGAAAATTTGGATGGACAAATTTTACAGAGATTGTGAAACTAACTAGGGAGCCACTAAAAGTGCTAAGATTTGTGTATAGAGCAGGGGAAATGGCCTTGACTGGCAGGAGGAAGAGTGGCTACCAAGATAGCGGTCAGATAAAAGGGGTCTGAATCCAGGCCAAGATACAAATATGAATAAACATCTAAAATTGGTCCTTCACTCCTTCACACAAAGAAAAAGGGAGGGACGGGTAGAAACACATTCAAACTTGCAAAATTATGTTGTCGGAATTTTACAAAAAAGGTAGCATTGACCTTCATGGGATTGGTTTCCAAGTTTGAAGGGCTGGCATATTGAATCTGCTGTTAAGGTTGTTAGTTCATCTCTAACATAAGTAGGTTGCAATATAAGTAGCCCTTGAGTTACATTTATTTAGCAACTGCTCTAAGTTATGACCACACCGAAAAAAGTGACTTGTGACCAGTCCTTGCACTTACAATCATTGCAGCATCTTCATAATCACATGATCCAAAATTTTGGCACCTGTATATATTTACAATCTTGTAGCATCATGGCAGTGCAGTGATTAGAGTGCAATACTACAGGCTACTTCTGCTGACTGCCAGCTGACTGCAACTGGACAGTTCAAATATCACTAGGTTCAAGGTTGACTCTGCCTTCCATCCTTCCAAGATCGGTAAAATGAGGACCCAAATTGTTGGGGGAAATATGCCGACTCTGTAAACCGCTTAGAGAGGGCTGTAAAACACTGTAAAGTACTATTGCTATTGCTAAGTCTAAATGCTATTGGAATTTCCATTTATGACTTTCTCAGCTAACTTGTGATAAACAAAGTCAATGGGGTGAACCTGATTTCATTTAATGATTGTGTGATTCACTTAACAATTGCAGTGATTTGCTTAACAACCAGGGTAAAAGCAGTCAAAAATTGAATGTAATTCATTTAATAATCACCTTGCTTAACAGTGAAAATTTTGATTCTAAGTTTGGTTGTGCACTGAAGATTACTTCTAGCCTCTGAGCAAGGGCTTGTGCTCCAGCCACAAACTAGGAGTACTGAGTAAGCAGGAGAGCAGATTATCACAAATTCAAATATTGGAGGGGGGAACCCCCCCCCACATACTTTACATTGATTATGGATTGAGCCAGAGGAGTGCTGATTTAGTATACAAAAAATAAAAAAGCATGGTGTCAATCTAAAAGAATGTGTGGAGGAGTCCTGCCTGAAAAGGAATTGGTAGTTAGCAGAAAGGAAGTTGAAATGCAATTTTTCACAGAGAAACATAATTTGAATAGCAGCCTCTTGATGGTGAGTAGAAACATGTTGACATAGGCAATGTGTGGATCATTGTTATGGCAACATGTAGCTATGGTGATATTTTATGGTGGTTTCAGATTCTGATTTATCTTTGAATTTTTTCCCAAGTACTGATCTCTTTCAGTAGGGTTTGGAGATGAAGCAACTCTGGAAGAGGTATAGCAGGAGCAGGAATTACCCAGGAGTTTCCCCAAAGAAGAAAGGTCAGGTTGTGGAGATCTTTTAGGAGAGAAGATTTCACATTTTATCTTTCCCCCTTATGAATTTAATCATTTGCTACATCTTTCCCATTCAGGAATCCCATTAATTACTTGAGGAATGGGCTGATTGGTTTATTCCAGAAGACCAGTTGCATTATGGGGGGCACTGGTTTTGCACACCACCAGGCATGAATATAGAAGTTGGTACAAGTTATAATAACATGTATATCAAGACATCATCATATAACTTGTTTGAAGTATATCATTTGTTTGATGATATATAGACATATATACAGATAGCCTTAGCCTGCTCATTAGAGTTGTAAGTAAGTTTAAAGTGGATCATCGCAAAACTGACAAGATTGTATGATCTATTTTGTGATAGCAAATCCATTCTTTGCTATGGGGTATTTTTGTTGAAAACCAGAAGGAAAACCCAGTTTTCAACATAAATCGCCACCACATGACCATGGGATACTGCAAATGTGAACTAGTTGCTGACTACCTGAAATGGGATAGCGGGTTGGCCATTGGAATTTCAAAACTGTGTTGTTAATACTTTTTGGGATAGGGGGATCTGTCAAAACTTAAAACATTCACTAAGTGACCACTTGTAAATTGAGGACTATTGTAACACTATGCATTGTAACACTATATCAAGCGAAATCAGGAGATCCAGGCAGTTCAAATGAGTATGAAGAGTTATTACAAGCTTAATTCTCTACAAGAATCTGACCAAATGATTGCTAAGGGAATGTGCAGGAGTTAAGAAAGGAATTTAAACTGAGCTGGACTCAGATCAGTGATGGGATTTAAAATTTTTTACTACTGGTTCTGTGGGCATGGCTTGGTGGGTATGGCTTAGTGGGCTTTGTAGGGGAAGGATACTGTAAAATCCCCATTCCCTCCTCACTCCTGAGGGAAGGTAATTGCAAAATCCCATTCCTTCCCCACCCCACTAACCTGCTTTCCAGCCCCATTCTCCTTTGCAGGGTAACAAAAGAAGACCCAGCCAATCAGCTGGGGCTTGGGAGGCAGAGAATAGACGGGAGCAGGGCCAGTCAGAGGTGGTATTTGCCAGTTCTCTGAACTGCTCAAAATTTCCACTACTGGTTCTCCAGAACTGGTCAGAATCTGCTGAATACTACCTCTGACTCAGATGTCTTGTGCGCATGCAAAGACTCATGATTTATAACATGTTTGATCCTTCCCTCAAGTTCAGCCTGGTTATCTCTTACACATCATTTGGCAAAAAAAAACCCTACTCTTGTCACGAAAAAAGTATATCAAGAAATCAAGAAAAAAAAAGAGCTTATATTTTGTTGGCAAAATAAGGAAGACTCTTCAAAGCTCTTGGGTTGACATGGATATAACATTGCCATTTAGCAGCCTTTATGCACAGAGTGTCTGCAGGGTATGATCAAAAACATAAAGATAAAGATCTTTATGGTGTGATCTAAGTTGTGCCTGATTTTTATGAATGGAACTTTGATTGCAATATTGGCCACCCAAGCTTGACTTTTTTGACCGTAACCTGCAGACAATCCTGATTTTGGCCGACTTCTGAGAAAACACGTTTTCCCTATATCTTTGCTGCCATCTAATGGAATATTGGTTTATGAGTGTGTGTGTGTGTGTGTTATTATATATATTATATGTATACATATACATATAATACAGCTTATATATATTTTTGTGTGCTTCTGCCCAAACCCAGCAATACTATACTATAATATTCAACACCTTTGAAAATTGAAATACTGATATATCAACCAAGCAGATAAATAATACAGACAGTTAATTAGTTCCAGACTGTGCATGCCTCTGATGTGTGTTCTGGTACATACGGGTTTTTTTTTTTAAAGCACTCAACATGTTAATTATTTGTTTACTGTGGCATCTTCAGCATGGTAATGATCCCTGGGTGACTTCAATTAAAATGAACATGTTAGACATCGTAAGTCAAGATTTCCTGCTGTTTCTCTGCAGAGCCTTCTTGATTAAAGAATGAAGGGGTCTTTTCCCATTAGATAGAAGGCAAACCAAGCAGTTCTTTTCATCTTTATTACCGTGGCAGTTTCAGATCTCTTCCCAGACCAGCATTGAAGATTTTTTCTTTGACAACCTAAAATAATTTGACTTGACCTGTCAGAACTACGGAAATTCTGCCCTCTGTTGTCAAGAAAGATGTGGCAGGATGGGAGAGAGGCAATTCCAGGAAGCAGGCAGGTGAACTTAAAATTAGACAACCAATATTAAAGGTTTTCTAGGCTAACAAAACTTCTATTTGAACCCTTGTTTTTAAAAACAAATTCTTCAAATCCTAGTTCAGGATTCAACACACTTCATCTTGTTCGCTGTCTTGTGGTGGGATTTCTGGGAAGCTCAGGAAAACATAGGTAGAATATGAACACTGCCCAGAGCTTCTCTGACTATTATTAGAATTTTTCTATTTCTAGTGCAAAAATGGACTGAATAAACCACCTGTCTCTCAGTAGGAGGCAGACTTAGAACTGGAAATTTCTTTTTTTCCCCAGCCATTTAAGTGAAATATTGTGAATGGGTTTTAGAATAAATTCAATAAAGTTCTTCAAAGCCATTCCAGGTTCTGCAATAGAGTTTCCAACCACGATGGCATAATTGCCAGCAGCACACAGTGTCATCTAGCAGCAATGTGTGTGCTTTGGACTAGGGCCAGGCATTAGTCATTTTCAGTCCTGCCAGGCATTTTACAGACAAAGCTGTTTTTGTTTAGTATTCTAGGCATCCTTGGTTTTACAGGCTAAAATCTATGAGCTTCGTAACAATATTTTTGGTGACGAATAGTCTATTTGAAGAATATTTTCTTGAAACACCCTCATTCTTTTCTAGATTTGGACCTTTTATTTAAAATGACAAAATGAGCACTGTAACAATTGGCTCTATTTCACACACTGACTTTGGGAGTGCATACCTGTGTCATGAGTCAACCATGGGATAGAAAGACTACAGGTCTCTAACATTTCTACCTGCTGTACTCAGAACTAATCATTTCCCTAAAGACCTGTACCCATCCTAACAAGCATCTCTCTGAAGGAATCACTAGAATGATATATTCTGGAGTGTGTGTAATACCTGGATCTACAAGCGGTCAACATGATTATCACAAAGTGCACCATCTATCCAGATCACACATATAGTTACAGCAAGAGGCAAAGTGCTCCAGCAGTAGGAAATATAGCTCCTTCACCCTAAGTCAGGGATGTCAAACTAGCAGCCCACGGGCCAGATGCGTCACACACAGGCCACGCCCACTCCAGCTCCATGAATGGGAAAAACATCACAAAATATCACATGATGGCAAGGTGATGTCACGAGTTGTCAGCGATTAAACCATAACTTCACCAGTTACTCTGATATGAATTGAATATATATTTATGGAGAAGTAAGGTTGCAATTGGTATGTCACATAAATGTTTTCAATTACTATATTTCTGTTACAACTAATAATCTGCTACCAAAACAATGTCGCTAAGTAAGAGAATTTAGAGTATAAACATTACAGAGTCTAAAGAACCTTTTCCTTTATGGACCTATATAGAGCTGTATTCTTGGAAGTTTGTCCATTGACCTAAGAGAAGAAAACTTTCATACAGAAAAAATAATAGAAAAAAATAATTTTAATGCTAGGTCAAATGCCTGAATAGTTATCCAGTAAAGCAGTGGTGTCCAACCTTTCCAACTCGGTGAACTGGTGACAGCAGTGGGGGGGGGGAGAGGGAATGTTTTCATATGTGCACCTGCTGCTTGTGCAAATGGAGCTTTGTATGCTTGTGCGCTCACTTGCTACTTCCACAGTCCAATTCACAAAGGGCTGTGGCCCAATACCCTGCAGTAAAGGGATGGGGCAGCATATTGTCAGGATACACTAATATAGCTCTCACTTATATTTTGTGGGAAATTTCTGGTACAATGTTTATGGACCATTGTGTTTTGGTATCCATATATTATTATGCCTATAGCTATGATGATTATAATGACAAACATTCAGAATCATTATAAATTGATCCGTAACATTAGCAGTATAGTCTCATTTATTATCCAACAACCATTTGTAACCTAGCTAAATCACAGATTCTAAAGATCTTTAGAATTTGATTCAGGAGCATTGTGTATTTATATGGAACAGAAAAATGTTCTGTGAACCACAAATTAGCCCACATTTAGCCTCTACTGTACTTGCAAGATGTGTAACTATAGACTTATTACTGCTAATTAGTTGTTAACCTTCAGATGTGCTTCTGAGACATGAACAGGAACAACTTAGGCCAAATGACAACCCTTTATTCTTTCCTTTCAAAACAATACTTCCTTTCAAAAGTAAAAAAAATACTGCATACATATTTTAATAAAAGAAAATGCCTATTTTCCAAAGATTATTGTTTCAATGTAGTTCATGGTGACCCTCAGCCTTTTATACTGTAATTCAGTAACAGACTTGTTAACTAAATTCAGGGGGAAATAGCACATTATGGTGTACTCTGGAATTATTCTAAGTTGCTAAAGTTTCACAACAGCATTTCTAATATAATATTCAGGGCAGTTTATGGATACTTTTTCTAATAGATCTGAACATTATTATTTTTCTACTACAGGATCGTAGGCACAAAATTTTGAAAACTGAGATGGTACAATGAGTATAAAGGACTTTAAAAGCAAGCATTGGTACATAGAGGCATGTGAACTTTTGCCAGAATATCTGATCTGTCATGAAATATTAAATTTATTATCAGTTGTTGAGTTTAATATGTTTACAATACACTAGAAGACCTCCCCATATAGGGACCAGCGCAGATATGGTATTCAGCAGGTTCTGACCAGTTCTGCAGAACTGGTAGCGGAAATTTTGAGTAGTTCAGAGAACTGGTAGCAGAAATTTTGAGTAGTTTGGAATACCACCTCTGACTGGTCCTGCTCCCATCTATTCTCTGCCTCCCAAGTCCCAGCTGATCGGCTGGGTCTTTCTTTTGCCCTGCACAGGAGAACAGAGCTGAAGTGCAGGTTTGTGGGGTGGATATGGAATGTGGATTTTGCAGTATCCTTCCCCTGGAGTGGGGGAGGGAATGGAGATTTTACAGTGTTCTTCCCCTGCCATGCTCACCAGGCCATGCCCACCAAGCTATGGCCACAGAACCGGTAGTAAAAAAAAAAATGAATCCCACCACTGGACCAGCCACTGAGCCCAGCCAGGGAGCATGAATGTGAAGGGCAAAAAGAACATTATTAAATTAAAACATTAAAACTTGGTTTGGTTGCTTGGCTTGGGGCCACAAAGGTGGTGGATATGACTGATGAGATAAAAAGATTTTTTCCCTATCTTCTTGGTTCTGTTTTCTTTTCTTTTTTCTTTTGCATGGCTTTAAATTTTCAATGTGTGTAATTTTAAAACTGCACGCATTCTATTTATCTTTTTATATGATATAAGCCACCCAGAGTCACCTTAATCAGGCAGATGGGAGGCATATAAATCTAATAAACAAACAGACGGGCAGGCAGGCAAATCAGGCATGTACATGCAATCCACTTGAAAAAGAATTAGATAGTTACACTATCACATCAGTCTTCTTAACTTTTTTGACCATATCCTATAGATAACCTAATTTGGTGGCAAGAAAATTAATTTTGTTGGAATTGATGGTATGGTTTTGACAAAGGAAATGCTAGGTACCAGTGGTAGGATACTATTATTTTTTTTTACTACCAGTTCTGTGGGCATGGCTTGGTAGGCATGGCTGGGGAAGGATACTATAAAATCTCCAGACAGAGGTGGTATTGCCAGTTCTCTGAACTACTCAAAATTTTCGCTACTGGTTCTCCAGAACTGGTTAGAAGCTGCTGAATATCACCTCTGGTATGTACTTAACAGCCTTTGGAAGAATGTTATCAGTCCTGATGACTTGCTGGAATTATTTGTCAAGTGACTCTAAAATGTTCATTGAATCTTTTGCATTTCTTGTTATTTTTTTTTTCAATTGCTTACAAGATAATAGGTATAAGTATAAACATAGTTATGAATACATGGATACATATAAGAAAAATAAAAGAAACAATAGGACAGGGACGGTAGGCACGTTGGTGTGCTTGTGCATGCCCCCTACAGACCTCTTAGAAAGGGGTGAAGTCAATAGTAGACAGTCTAAGGTTGAAGTTTTTTGGGATTTGGGGAAGAAAGCACAGAGTCAGATAGAGTATTCCAGACATTGACCACTCTGTTGCTGAAGTCATATTTCCTGCAATCAAGTTTGGTGCGGTTAACCTTGAGTTTGTATCTATTGTTTGCTCTTGTATTTTTATGGTTGAAGCTGAAGTATTCATTGACAGGTAGGATATTGCAATGTATGATTTTAAATACTATACTTAGATCGGACCGAAGGCGGCATAGTTCTAGATTATTTTAGGTCTAGAATTTCAAGTCTGGTGGCATAAGGTATTCTGCAATGAGTAGAGGACTGGAGAACTCTTCTTGTGAAAAATTTCTGGACTTTCTCTACTGTGTTAATATCAGATACGTAGTGTGGGTTCCAGACTGATGAGCTGTATTTGAGTATTGGTCTAGCAAATGTTTTGTATGCTCTAGTTAGTAGTGTGATATTACCAGAGAAAAAGCTACGTAGGATTAGGTTATCAACTCTTAATGCCTTTTTGGCTATGTAGTTACAGTGGGCTCTAGCACTTAGATCATTTGAGGTGAGTATTCCAAGATCCTTGACAGAGTTTGGATCATCAGCAAGGTCTTGACTATTCAGCTTGTATTTTATTTTCTGATTTTTTTTTGCCAATATGTAGGACAGAGCATTTATTTGTTGAGATTTGAAGTTGCCATTTGTTTGACCATTCTGATTCAAAGTTGAGGTCTTTTTGAAGGGTAGCAGAATTATCTGTGGTGTTGAATAGCTTGACATCATCAGCAAAGAGAACGCAGTTGATCTTAATATGATCACAGAGGTCATTTATGTAGAGTATGAAGAGAGTTGATTCTAGAACACTGCCTTGGGGGACACCACTGCTGACAGGTACAGAATTTGATAGGACACTCCCAATTTTGACCATACGTTGTCTGTTTGACAGCAGTGCTTCTGTCCAGTTATGCAGGTGTCCAAAGATACCATAAGATTTTAGTTTTAATAGTAGTTTGTCGTGTACCACTGAATCAAAGGCTTTACAGAATCTATGTAGATTGCATCTATTGCTTTGCCCCGATCGAGATGTGTAATCCATATGTTTTTGCAGTGTAAGAGTTACAGAATACAGGATAGTTTTTTTCTGAAACCAAATTGTTTATTAGAGAGTAGGTTATTTGTCTCTAAGTGGAGGATAATGGATTGGTTAATAATTGATTCCATGACTTTAGAGTGCCACAGTTTAAGGAGATTGGTCTGTAATTTTCAACTAGGCTGGGCTCTCCCTTTTTGAAAATGGGGATGACCATGGCTTGTGACCATAGGTTTGGCAAGGAGCTGGTCCTGAAAGATTTTTCAAAGATTATGCTTAGAGGTTTGACTATGGCAGTGGATAGTTTTTTAAGAAGTAGGCACATATTCTGTCTGGTCCAATAGATAGAGATGGTTTTATTGCCTAATGCTTTTTCAAAATTGTCTTCTGTAAAATCGATATTTATTAGATCATTGTAGTTGTCTGTGGTTCGACTAGGAAATACTGGGAATGATCCATTGCTGTTTACAAATACTGAGCCAAAGAATGTGTTAAAGATGTTGGCTTTAATAGTGTCATCATTACTGTCTTTACCATTAGGTCCTTTCAGGGGTGGGGTGGACCTTGAGTCTTTTAGTTTGTTGTTTACAAAATTGTAGAAAGCGGGGGTGGAGTTGGTGCATAGAAGATTTTTCTCTTGTTTAATGTGGTAATTGGTGCATTCAGTTTTTATCTGGTGACATAAACTTTTGTATCGGCTTTTGAAGTTGGCAACGTGACCAGATTTGTTTTTCCACCAAAGTGATCTCTTTTTGGATTGAAGTTTCCTTATTGTTATGGGTAATTTGTTTTTTCTGGTTTTGGGAGTTGTCATTGGTACATATAGTTTGATGACTCTTTTGACTTCAAGTAAAAATATGTTGTAATGGTCTTCAACAGTATTGCATCCAGTGAAAAGAGATTGCCAATTATGGGATGAGAGATCGTTGTCTATAAAATCGTAGTTGCCTTTTTTTAAGTTATAATTGGGGATTATGTCATTGTGGTGATTTTTGTGTGGATGTATGTTGAGACAAAAGTCAATCATGTTGTGGTCACTGTTGGAAAAGGGTTTTATAATTTGTATTCCATAAATTGAATTCAAACTATTGCAGAAGATGAGATCGAGGCAGTTGTTAAGTCTAGTATTGTTGGTTACTAGTTGTTCCAGTCCCAGATTTGTTACAGCATTTTAGAAGGTTGCATGTATGGGTTCAGTTCTTATATTTGTTTAGGGTCCAGTTAATATGAGGTAGATTGAAGTCACCAAGAAAGATAAAAGTATGTGGGTAGGCTGTTGCCCATGTTAGTAGTGAATTTAGCTTGTTTACATGTTTGATGTCATAATCAGGGGCTCTGTAACATAGTAAGAATTGAAATGTGATATTTAAGGACAGTTCACAGACGATGGTCTCAGGAATAGCAAGCTCCTGGGTAACTTGGATGGTTTTTAGATGTAAGGACTTTTAATAGAAGATAGCAACACCACCTCCTCTACGGATTTCACAATCTGATTGGTAAACATGATAGTCTCTTATTGAGGTAATGGAGTCAGGGAGAGATGCATTGAGCCATGTTTCACAGACAAATATTATGTCGAATTATTTGTCAAGTGACTCTAAAATGTTCACTGCATCTTTTTCATTTCTTGTTACAAACACCTTCTTTGAAACTACTGGTATGGCTCTCTCCAAATTATTTGCAATGAAGCTTGATCTGGAGAATAGATTTCTCATGACCTGATAAAATCTTGTTACCATTAGTTAATGGTATCCTTGATTTCTGGTTTTGTGGATGACCTTGAATACTTTGTTATTCTAATATTAATTCGTGGATCCTTTGTGGATCTTTTCTTGATATAATAGACATTAATTTATAGTTTACATTTTTAGATTATTTACTATTGGGCCCTAAATTCAGTATGATAACTGAAAGAATGCTGTAGCAAACACACCAAATTCATTATCTGAATTATCTGAATCCCAGTTCAGAACAAAAGAAGAAGAAAGAAAAAGAAAAACAATGTTTTTAAAAGAAAAGGTATTTTTGCAAGATTCCTATTGACTCTATGCTTTTAAAACAAAACTGATTTTTTTAAAAAAGGATTTGTTTTGATATCATGCCTACTTTTAGAGTTAGGCTATCTGTTATGTATATGTAAATAATGTAGTTGGGTTGACAATATATAAACTACCAATATATATGTTTGTAGCTTTAAGAAAAATACTGTAATGTATTATGCTGTTTTCTGGTTGGTTAATTATGCTACAAGTTGCCATAAGAGGGGGCTATAGATCATGGTTTAATTGTCTTTCTCTTTTTCACTGATGATCTCTTGATACTGATGATTCTCTTGATACTGATACTGACTGACTACGGACCGATACTGACTAACCCAACCCTATGTTGATATCGAAGGTTATTTGTTGTATTATGGTTTGATATTTGTCTGCTGTAAAAGACATGGAACCAGAAAGAAGACTTTATAACTAGATGTAAGAAGACTTTATAACTAGATGTAAGAAGACTTTATAACCGGATATTTCTGGACTGTTAAAAACGTGTATGACTTGGACTGTTTATTGAACTGTGCTATTTCTTCAAGTAAATATTAATACAACTTGTTCAAATCTGTATGGCTGTATATTTCTTCATAACTGTTCTCATAAACTGTTTTCCTTGTGCATATCCTTTTTACACAAAGGTTATTCTGCACATATCCTAACATTGGTTATGGGCCCAGTGAGATATTGAGAACCAGTGTGAATATACAGTTTCATATTTAGACAGCTAATTGTGGTTTATTGTTACAATGGCACAAGAACAGTCATCCAGTCTATCCCTGATAACCCAGTTGGATGGAACAAACTATATTTCCTGGTCTATGAAGTGCAGCCTATTTCTGCGTAAGGAAGGATTATGGACTGCAGTGATAGTCCACTGGATGTAACTTTCAATCCATCAAATGATGAAGATAAAAAGAAAATAGCTGAATTTAACCAGGATAATGAAAAGGCTCTTAGTATAATTGAACTGACACTGAGTGATCCGCAACTAGTCCATATTTGTGGTCAAGAATCTGCTGCTAGATATTGGGACATTCTGAAGAAGATTTATGTTTGAGATAGTGTGGATGCACACATATACCTTACACGTAGACTGTTTCGAGCTTGTCTTATAAAAGTTGGCAATATGTCAGCTCATTTGGAGTTTATGAAAAGGACTTTTCAGGAGCTACAAGAAAAAGAACTGATTTTTTCTGAGTTGCAACAGGTTTACATTATTCTTTCTTCTTTGGATGAAACTTACGATGATTATGTGTCTTTACTGGAAGTTTTAAACAGAGATGAATTTACATTGACTAGCATAACTGGAAGACTGTTAGAAGAGTCAAGAAGAAGGCAAGATAGAATTCGACTCATAGAAAGACAGCCACAGGAAGAAAAACTGTCTTCAACTGCCTATATTGTTAGGAAATGTTTTTCTTGTGGGGCTAAAGGACATAAAGCCAGATACTGTAAAAAGGATAAGAAACAGAATAATATACAGAAAGCTCATAAGAATATTAGTTTAGCAATATATAACTACAAATGTAAACCATAGTGGAACATCATAGTGTATAACAAAAAGTAAAGAGAGATTTGTTAACATGAGAAAGAGTGAACAGCATATATCATTAGCTAATGGATGGAAAATGAAAGCATATGGAGAAGGTACTGCATATTGTTCATGTATAAATGAAAGTTTACCAATGTTATATGTACCTGGAATGAAGTTTAATTTGCTATCTGTAAGAGAAATGGAAAAAGCAGGATTTGTAGTAACATTTAAGGAAGATAGATATTTAATAGACGAACAAGGTTAAAAGTATTACTGCAAGATTGGAAAATGGTTTATTATAAATGATGATCCATCAAGTAACGTTAACTCAGTTTATGAGAATAAGATGCCTCATGATGAATGTATTCATCTATTCTATAGACATATGGGACATATAAATTTCAAAATGATCAAGAAAACTGTTGAGTTGTCTACTGGTATAGATTTAAAACCTTGTATAAAGTATGTAGATTGCAATATGTGTCATAAAAAGGAAAACAAGGTAATTTCTGACAATATGGTAAATGGACTGAAAACCAGTAAACCATTAGAGGTTGTGTTTGCTGATATCATTGGACCAAGAAAACCTAATATAGGTGGAGCCTGTTATATATTGAGTATTATGGATCATTTTTCCAGATATGATTTCTATTATCTAATGAAAACAAAGCGAGAAACATACCAATATTTTGTAAACTGGCTAAAATTTACTGAAAAAAACCCAGAAAATTATTAGATTAATTACGAATAATAATACTGAATTTACTAATAACAAATTTGAAACTATTTTACGAAAAACTGGAATTCTGATCCTTATAGATTACAACATAACTCATATATTGAATGTAGAAGACAAACATTACAGGTTATGGCTAAGAATATGATGTTTGATTCTGGTATATCAGAGCAACTGTGGGATGAGGTAATAATGTGTGCTAACCATGTTTTGAATAATGTAATAAATTTAATGACTGATGAATTACCATTTACTCATTGGCATAGAAGAAAACCAGATCTTAGTTATTTGCATACATTTGGAACCCCAGCATGGGTTAATATTCCCATGCAAGTAAGGCAGAAAGGACAATATAGAGCTAAGGAATTGTATTTTGTAGGTTATGGAGCTAATCATATATTATTTAAATTTTGGGAGGCAGGTACTACTAATATATTTTGGAGTGCAAGTGCTAAATTTCTGGAGCATGTTGGCTGGCAAAAGTTTAAACAAGAATATAATAATAAAAACCATAGTATTATTGTAAAAACTCCATTGTTCACTGATCATAAAAATGATAGGAATATTGATGAATCAGTAAAAGACAAACCATCTATAACTGCAAATGATTCGATAGGAGAGGTAGAGGAAGAAAATAATAAAATAAACAAACAACATGTACTGAGTTTTCTAGAAGGTCAATTAGAGAGAGACGTAAACATAACAGAGTTCAAACAAGCATTGTATGTAAAGTTAGATAAAGAATCTTCTAATCTCTATGAAATTGTATGAGTTATTAATTGTGAAAAAATTATGAATTAAAAGACGTAATGTACTATATATTGACCAACCCAAAAGGGAGAATGTTATTTATATGTAAATAACGTAGTTGGGTTGACAATATATAAACTACAAATATATATGTTCATAGCTTTAAGAAAAATACTATAATGTATTATGCTGTGTTCTGGTTGGTTAATTATGCTACAAATTGCCCTAAGAGGGTGCTATAGATTATGGTTTAATTCTCTTTCTCTTTTTCACTGATGATCTCTCTTGATACTGATACTGACTGACTACAGACCGATACTGACTAATCCTATTTATTTTGAAATTCTGTTGATATCAAAAGTTATTTGTTGTATTATGGTTTGATATTTGTCTGCTGTAAAAGACATGGAACTGGTCAGAAGACTTTATAACTAGATGTAAGAAGACTTTATAACTAGATGTAAGAAGACTTTATAACTGGATATTTCTGGACTGTTAAAAACATGTATGACTTGGACTGTTTATTGGATTGTGCTTTTTCTTCAAGTAAACATTAATACGACTTGTTCAAATCTGTGTGGCTGTATATTTCTTCATAACTGTTCTCATAAGCCATTTTCTGTGTGCATATCCTTTTTAACATATCCTAACAAAATCAATACTTCAGAAGTCATTATTTGAAGTTTTATTCTTTCTTTAGAGAATACATCTATTTAAACCATATGTGGTCCAATATTTCTTGGAACTATTTATTAAGAAACAGAATTGTATGTACATCTCAGGAGATGACTTCTTATATCAAGAATAATACCTCCTGGTAGAATGAAAACTAGATTATGGTGCATCCAGGATTGAAAGTGAATATAATTTAAGAATTCTGCTGGATCAATTCAAAGGCATATTTAATCCAAGAGTATGTTGTGTAGTGATTGTTTAGCTATACCACCAGTAAGCACCAAGGCTGAATAACAATCTACAACCTAGCTTTAAAAATTATTTTCCTCACAATTGAGAATAGCTGTTAAACCATTACCCTGGATAATTCAGTTCTTCATGACTTTGGCAAGTTTCACTCTAGAACCCTTTTAATTCATGACATTAGAGCATCCAGTGGCAATAGAATATATAAATTAGCTATGTATTCTTTCTGTTTCACTTGAGGTAATCTGTGATTTGTTTACTAATTGCTCAAAGTTGCAGTGGCACTGAAATAAGTAACTTACAACTGGTTCTTGCACTTATGACCATTACAGAATCCCTATGACCTTGTAATCAAAATTCAGGCACTCGACACTGCCATGTATTACAACAGTTTCAACTTCCCAAAGTCGTGTGATATCCAGTTATGAACTTCCCATTTGCCTCCAATAAGCAAAGTAAGTTAAATTTACTTAAGAGCCATATGATTCATTTAACAATTGTAGTGATTCATTTAATCATAGCAAGAAAAGTTGTAAAAGCAGATGTGACTCACTTAACAACATAATAACCCACTTGCTTAGCAACAAAAATACTGGTCTCAATTGTGATTGTAAATTGAGAGCTACATATGATTCCACTAGATGGCTTGCTTCAATTGCATTATGTACCAATTCTAATTGGACTGTCACACATTTCTGGAGCCCTATCCTTGCATTGCATTTTGCTTTCCTTCCAATGAGTCTCTCTGAACATGACAGAACTGTCTGCTGAAGATTACAAGTGAAGAACTTACCCCTTACTTGGTACCTATTCCTTTTTAACTGGAAATGGTAGGAAACAAACTTCAGACCAATTCCCTGCATACCTTGTGCTGCAGCACAACCTTATTACAAATTTCTTCACTCTGATAAACTATAACATGTTACAAGTTTGGTGGTTTCATTTGGGAAAAAAAAATAACTTGCTTGTTAATTACAATTGTGTTAGTGGGCATTCTTAAAGTGGGGGTGTATTTTAAGAAAACTGAATTCAAGACATTACTGTTTAGTCTTGATTCTGCAAAGCCCAGCTGACATTTTTCCCAGGATTGTTTGCCAGCAAGTATTTCTTTGAGTTCTTGTAAACAATGCTTGGTCATCAATGACCACATCGGTTACCCGGGCAGCCTTGGGTAATCAATTGTCCTTGATTTTCTGAAGAGTCAGCAACTTTTTCATTTGACTTCTACCTTTGCTTTATTCATTATTTTTCGTTATTATTGCTTCCAGTGGACATTCTGATTTTGTTTCATCATATATTTAATTCTTTTTTTTTCTTGCTGTCCAAGATAATTTCAGTTATATTCTCTGTAGCACTGTAGGAAAAAGGAACACTACTGATATACAATGTTTTTTGCAATGGCATAGTACAGAGTTGGACTATGAATGGCTCAAGACTGCACGAGGCTCCTACCAAAATTTCCACATTGGGAAGACTGTGCTACTAATTTGGTACCTCCTTTTCATTTTTTATTTTCAAGTGTCACCTTCAGTTTCTGCTTTTTACATCATATTTCCAATAATTGTGGGTACATGTCTACTGAACTGGAAGATCAAATTACTTTGGAATGTGTGCAGATTTGTAAAAGAAGAAAAAAGACAATAATAAGATTCTTTGCATTGCATCCAATGGGCTGATTATATTAGTAATTAACATCTTCAATAATTGCTTGGGGATTTGTGAAGGCTTGCTTGTTCCAAATTCTAAAAAACTTTTTGCTTTGCAAATTCTTTGAAGAATGTTTATAGGTCTATTATTCACAATGCATATGACACATATGTGTATTGGAATCCTTCAGTTGTTTTATTCATAATTGCAAACTTGACTAGAATGATTAATATTTTAACTGCACTGACACAAAAAAAATAAAAAGATGGAAAATTATTTTGGTTATAATCCTCTTTGTATTTATTGTATCTAGATTTGCTTTATTGTCTTCTTTCCTTCCTTTCCCTTCCCAAGCTGCATAGTTGTTAGCTAAATGAATTTTCAGAATGATTTTATGGTCCAAAGTTCTTTTGCCTTCCTTTCCCATTGCTTCTGTTTTAGGAAACTCTTTCTTTAAGCCTCGGGTGACACTGACATTGAGGCGGTAGGAGGGGGAAAGAGATTCTGTTTGTTTTACAAAAGAACCATTGAAATTAATATTGTAGTCTAATGTAAGATTTATGTTGCAGATGGAGCTTCCGGTGACATCATCCTCATTGACGGATTGAAGATCGTGATCATCCATGGCTTCGGTCTGTGCTCTCCCGTTGGAGGGCCCTGATCATCCTGATTTGTAGGCAGAGCCACCCTGTAGGGGTAGTGAAGAAAGGGGAGACTGCCAGCTGGGTTGAGAGGAGCCTTGGTTTGGCAAATACTCCCCTCCGAAGACAGCTGTAGCAGTGATCTAAAATGGCCATCCTGAAGAGGGAGAGCTAGCCGGGATAAGATCATGCAGGAGCGGTGAAGAAGAGGACAGCTTGAACAACTGAGATAATCTGATTCAATAATTGAATACAAGGTACCCCAAAATTAAATTTTAAAGAATTTTTAAGAGAATTAATTAAAGTGGTGGATAAAGACAGTGAGGGAAAAGAAAAAAAACTTTTGACAGCTGAAAGTGGCTTTGAATTTTGAAAGAGAAGCTGAAGAAGATACTTGTACAAATTGGAGAATATGTTATCTTGACACTAAATAGGCAAATTTAAAGCTGAACTTGAACATGTCAAAGGGAAAATCAAAACATAATAACTGATATCTGGATTTATTGGAATTTGGATTTAGAAGCCCTAAATAGAGAAAAAAATGGAGAAAAGGGGTTGAACTTGGACATAACAGAGAGTGCCATCTAGTGGTAAAAGGAATTAGTGGTGAATTTCTATAACCTGGATTCTTTAAAGATTGGATTAGACACAAAATAAATGAAATATTGTTACAACAAAACAGAGCCCCTGGAAAGTGAAAGTGGAATATTGAACTTTGGAAGAAAAAAGAAAGAAAGAACTAGGAAGAAATTTATTTGGGATTGTTTGGCAATCTTGGTATAAATATAAAGTTATAGATATTGCCCTACAATTTCTAGAAATGGTGATTTTAGAACATGAAGAACAACAAGAATTGTCAGAAGAAGAGGAGGAGTTCATTAAAGAAGAGGCCATTTTCAATGAGCAATTGGAGCAATGAGGTTTAAAGCAAAAAGGGAAAAGAACGGGAATTAAAAATTTGAGATTTGAGGAGGCAATTAAAAAGGGGAATATTTTGAGAACTAAACAAAGTAAAAGGAAACAGCAGAAAAGGGAACTACAGAAGGAAGTTTTAAAAGGAGAGGAGGATAAAAATTGGAGTAAGAAAAGGAGGGGAAAAAATGAAGGGGAAAAGAAGCAATAAAAAACAGAACCAGGAAATAAATAAATATGGAAATCGTACAAAAATGAAAAGAAATTTTTTATTTAAAAGACATAGAGATAATGGTTAACTAAGAATTGAGAAAGAGGGTACTGCAAGGTGCTAAGGTGTAGTATAAATATATTAGAAGTATCAAACTATTTAGAAAGTAGGGAAATATAGATTCTTAAAATGTAAGATTGGAACAGATATGTTTTGTTATTGGAATACCGTTTTTTGTTAAACTAAATATAGAGATAAATGGCACTACTGTGATAAAAGAGAAATTAGGACAAACTTATTATCTAAGTTTGATAATGTTATGGAATATAATTGAAATGAATTATGAAGATTATTGTAATGAGATTATAAGGGGGGGGAAATGGAAGAATGTGAACAAAGAAAAATTATGATGTTTAATAACTATGTTTAATGATCTTATAGAATACAGTTGAAATGAAACATGAGAATTGTTGTAATGAAATTAATATCAGTTCTTTATGATGAATTAAATAGATTAATGTTTCTTGTTATACCATAAATGTTTTTGATGTAACTGAAGGGGAAAACAACAGGTATATTTGTTAGGGAGTTGCTAGAAGATGACTGTTATAAATGTTTAAGGGAATAATCAAGTTAAATTATTATTGGGATTTAAAAGGGAACACATTAGATGATATATAAGCTATATGGGTGGCACACTTTAATTGGTATTTGTAGGGGAAATTTTTGTTTTAAAGTATTTGAATTAAGGTGAAATTTTTGAAATGATGAAATGAGAATGTGCAATGAAATTGTCATTATGACTGATAAAAGTATAAGTATAATGAAAAAAAAGATTTATGTTGCAGATGAAGGCCTGCTATGCATTAAATGGGATAAAATTACTGCTTAAAATGTGTTTTGTTTTAAGAATGTCAGTAGGTATTGGAATGGAAGAAGAAAGCTCCTTCAGATGAAAAACAGCTAAGCTGATGGGAATGGGACAATTCACTGCAGCCAGATAGGCATGACTCAGAGGGCATGGCCATCCAAGTGCTGCAAGGTCAACCTGGGTGAGTAGGTGTAGCTAGGTTGATGGAGATGACTCAGGGAGCTAGGTAGGTATGATCAGATGGACCGCAACCACATGGGTGTGGCCAGGTGGGGGGTGCCAGGTGGCTTAGCCAGGTGGATGCAGAACAAGTTGCCCTGAGCAACAGGACGTGGAGCCCACTCATCACCTAGCCAGAACAAAAATCACCCAGAGACATGCTGGCAAACAGGAAGCAGGGAAGCGGCAACATTTGAAAGGCAAAGTTTGTGTGGGATTCTGCCCCCGGAAAAAAACACTCCTTTTTTCTTTCTATCTTCTAAGTACATGTCTTAATGCTAAGTTTGAGAGCTGATTAAAACCACATCCATTTGCAGAAATTTCACTGAATCAGGGAAGGGATTCATCATTCCCATTTGGTCCATTCCACAGAAATGGGAAAGAGAAGGGTGGAAATGGAAGAGAAGATGGAGATAAACAAAAGGAGGTGGGATGGATATTTTATGTTTTCAGTACATTTGATTGAGTTTTTGCTGTGACCCTTCCCCTTGCTTTGATTTTTATTCTGGCCAGGTACTAGTTGGCTCCGTGTTCAGTTGCCAGGGGTGACTAGTTCTGCACCCACTTAGCTTCCCCCACCCAGCCACACCCACCTGGCTACTCCTACCTAGTCACCCCAAGTCAGCCACCCCGAGTCATGTGTGTTGAGCCGGCTGCACCTGGCTTCTTCATGTTGTCCTGGCCATGCCTATCCACCCACATCAACCTGGTGGCACTCAAATGGCCCCGCCCACTGAATCATGCCCACCTGGCTACAGTGAATAATGATAGACCCTAAGCTGATAGTAGAAGCTGACTTACATTGTGAAAGAAGGCAGGATATAAGAATGTTTAGGTGCCAGAAAGTATAAGAATAAACAAGAAATTAATTACTGGTATCTTCATATGCATAAACCAAAATGAATAGGTGATAAATTGCAGGCATTGTTCCTTACTGTTACTTCAATTGTCCCAACAACTGGAGTTTGTGGGAAGGATTGCAAAGATATTTTAAAATATTAAAACTTAGGAAAAAGCATGTTTGATGTCACCAGAGAACACAGGAAACTGCCTTTTAAAAAAATTATTGCTTTCTAAGACAACTGATCTAACTTCCACAGGCTGCTGGCTTTAAGATTGTCGGTACTTTGACTCCAAATTCTTCAGCTAGTATAAATACTAAAACATCTGCTCAGCTGTAAACAAAAACAGGATATCTTGAAATTCCTCTTAGAAGACTGTGTTTTTCTACATATTATATGAAGAAATTCCTGTAGAAATGGTTTATTTGAAGCAAAATGGACTAAATGTGACAGTTTACTAGTTTAATCCTTTCCAAGATTCTGTTAATTTAGCCATTTTCATGAGCACAAAATTTCATCTAAATCATTACAAAATCAACACATTTTTATTTTAGTGCCATTGACTGACTATGCCATTGCATTCTTTCTCTATAATGTTGGCCTTAGTTTTACCAGTTATTCAAATTGTATATGTCAGCTGTTATATGGAAGCTCAACAACCTTAAGCTAATAATTGTCAAATTTCTTCTTTCTCTCTTATACACACACAGCCAGAAAAATAGAAAATTGGCAGATAGATTATTCAGCTATTAGGAACAGAACATCTAATGAAATGATATAAGCAGGCTGTGTTTAGATTGTTGGGTGATTCAAAATCCTTCACTAAATGGGATTAATTTGCAGAATTTGTTATACTATTAATGAAAATAGACAAGGTGTCTTCTAATGCTGTCTTCATTTTGGCTTGAGACTCTCAGCACATTCTTAAAAATACTTTAGAAAAACATTCTGAAAATTAATGAAATAAAACTTGAATTATGAGATATATAAATTTATATTCTTTAATAATGCTGGGCTTTAACACAAATCAAATGTTTATAAAGAGAATCATTGTGAAAACTAGCTATAATAAAAAGACTCATTTTCATCAGAACATGGCATGAATAATTGTTACATAAAATCAAATTATGATACAGAATTAAAATTGAAACATCATCAAAATACACATAAAGAAATAATCTATTGCTAACAAATAAAATAATGGTAAATCACATAAATATTATGTGGAAAAGAAATCACTACTAGAAGAGATTATACTTTGTGGTTCTGCCTAAAGACCATAATAAAGGTTTTGATCTGATTACTAGAATTATAAATGGCTACTTGACAATTACAAAGTGATTTAAGACCCAATATACTATTATTAAGACTCTGAAAAGCATCCTTCTTGTTCTTTTAGAACAATTTATTTTCTAAATTAGTTTGCTTCTCCCCTGGCTGTTTCATTTTTGCCAACCTTTGTAAACTGGGTATGTTTCTAAAAAGCTATGGTAAGCACCATGGCGAACTAAAATCCTTGGTCAACAGTTGAAACTGGCATGTAGACTGGACTGTAATATCTCTGGAGACTATAATTATAAATGGCTACTCAAGATGACCCATATATACTCCAGGTAGCTGCTTTTTGTGAGTAGATAGCAGGAACTGACATTTTTGCTGTTGGCTAATGAATGCCTTGGCATCAAGCTTTATAACTGTTAATTTAGCCTATATAGCCTCAAGGTTCAAGCAAGGCTCACCTCTTAATCACTTTGGATTTAACTTTTTCAATGCCTTTTAGCGATTGCAAACCTACAGAATGGGAAGTTTTGTTGAATGTAATGTCATCCATTCTTTAAGAAAGAGCTATAAGATTAACTACAAGAGTTTGCAAAAAATATTTTTTAAAAAAGAATTTATAGCAAAAAGGTGATAATTTAATTTTAGAAAGTTTGGATTAATGGATTAAGGGCTCAGAGGGAATTTAATTAGTACTTTGGAGTTAATTGAAAAATCCTGTATATGGAATGTGCTGGAATGAGTAGATTGACATTTGAAATTAAAGAAGATAAACAATTCTATGAAGTTTGGGACCTTTTCTATCAATGGCTAGATAATAAAATATAATAATAGAATATTTAGAACCTTAGGAAACAATGAATACATATTTCTTTTTTTTCTTTGATACTATCTTTATAAAATTCTATTAAGATAGACTTGGTATGACTTTATGATTTGCTATAAAATAAATTAAGTAAACTATAGTTATCTCGTTAAAGTATGAACTAATAAAATTATAGTCAAATGATTGTTTAATAATGATATCAGGCTATATAATTGTTGATCGATAATATGAGCTATTATGTAATATAACTACAATGGGGACTATGAAATGGATGCACAAAAAAAAGTGGTAAACCAACCGACACACTGTCTGTAAACTCATGAAGGAAAGGATGATGTTTTTATGTTTTATGTGTTTTTGTTTGTTGTTAAAATTAATAAAACTGTTTTCAAAAAAAAGAAAAATCCTGTATATAAAAAACTGTTTATACAATCACAAGGATAAAAGGGTCCTTAGAGGTTTTCTAGTCTAACCCCCTGCTCAAGACAGGACTCCTTATACCATCCCAGACAAATCCGTGTTCTTGAAAATGTCCAGCAGTGAAACATTCACAACTTGGAGGCATTGATTAATCTCACTGTTAGGATGATGATGTTCATTGTTTTTCTTTAAGAGATGAAATATGAGAAAAATTCATTTGTTGCATTATAAGTTTATTTGATTTAATTTTAACATAGTGTTAAAATAGTGCTGTTATTTCATGTAACTTTGATTTTCAATGTTTAGATTTGAATGATAATGATAAAAAGTGGGATATAAATGTAAAAGGAAGGATTTTAAGTGAGTTTATTAGATTTAGTCTGTAATATATATGTTCTTATTTCTGATAATCCGTAATTGGCTTTTGCTGATTAGAACACAATGATGAGACTCTAAACATTTGTTTATAGAGAATGGAGTAGGATACAGGAAGAAGAAATTCTGTATTGTATTTTAAGAAATGGTGATAAGTTGATGTTGTAAACATTATTTATACTCATGCTGATGAAGGAATAGATTTCCTTCTTTATGTTTTTTTTCTGAAAAATATTCTTTTTTATATTTAATTTTTTTAATTAGTTTTATATTGTAACCTTTAATAAAATTATTTTAAAAAATAATGTCAGGTAAATTTTCACCTGGAGAAATTCTTTTGATTCATAAATTCATTATTACTTACTTGTCACAGAAAATAATAATAATCTCAACTCACATACATTTTTGAAAGTTTTCCACAATTGTGGAATATATAAAAAGTAGGAAAACTATTTTATTTCCCCAAAAGACAATTTAGCAAGGTTATAGTTTGCTATCTGCCAAAAACAACCCTTTACACCTCATTGAATAAGTACAGTACATACTGAATATCTTGCAGGTCTTGGCTTTAGTATTCCTAAATTTTCTAGAAAGATTGGAGTAATATTTAGAAATAAGGATCAGGTAACTGGTTTGATCCTCAGGTAGCCTTTAGCTGGGATTATAAAATGATGTAAGTTGCTTTGGACAGTTTCTATTTCCCAAGTTGATGAAATGGATTAAGGTTTCTCCAACACTGAAATGGATGAAATTCTTCAAGAGAAGGAACTAAAAGTTTCAAAAAAAAAAAATTCAGGCAATTTAAGTGCATTTAAAAGAATGCACTAGTGGCATCTGTGGGGTCAAAAATGTTAAGATGCATGATTGACATTCCATCCTGCAGATGTAGAAATGGGGCTTCACTCCTTTGGATACTACTATCTCTGTGGAGATTCCAGACTTGTTAGCTTCTGTAGATAGAATGTGTTCTTGATTATTAATCCTACCCTTATTTTTACTTAAAGAAATTTAAGTGGGCCTAAGATTCTACAGTTTAGCTGCCTATGATAAGTTGCTTTGAAAGAAGCTTTAAGAAGTGCAGATTCAAGAGGTCTTCCCTCACTGGACAAAGTCAACTGGTGCGCCCAACTTTTTTCATACAGTTATTTTTATACGCAAACCAACACTGCCAGGAACATTGCCAGGTTATGTACTTTCTTGCTTACTTGTGGTCTGACCTTTTTCTAAACCAAGATTTGTATAAATGACTTCAAATGTATTGACTTAATTATACCACTTATGATTTCTTGGCACTTTTATCTTGGTCACTTTAGTGTATTCCTGCAAAGCATCACTATGCCTAATATAACAATGCCAAGCTAATGTTATGCTAGATTACTGCAGAACTAATTTATTTCCTGTCATTTTTAAAAGGTTTTAATGTCTCATTCTCATCATAGTCAATGCAGAAAGCCTATATCTGCCTATAAAATAATTTCAGCTGCATTATCATTCCTTACAGTAAATGTCATTGGGATTCTTTTCTTACGTGTACAATTTCATTTCTTCTTTGACTGACATTCTGCTACAGCCTATGTGTCAGAGATGGCTCATTTTATTTGTGAAGGCCTGAGTTCATGTCTCCTCTGTTCTTATTAAGGAAATTAAAATCCAACAAAGTTGTTAATGCCATTGTAATTGGGCTGTAAATTAATCTCAGTATCTGGGAAGGGATGAACAGAAATGATTTTCTCATTCAGAATGTCATTAAAAACATGTGTTTTATGTTACCTCCTTCTTGGTGTCTCAAACTTGGAAATTGCATACAGTTAATTCTTGACTTATAACCACAGTTGAGCCCAAAATTTCTATTGCAAAGCAAGAGAGATATTGAGTTTTGACCCATTTTGTAACCTTTTCTTGCCATGATTAAGTGAATCACTACAGTTGTTAATTTACTAACTAAATGGCTGCTAAATGAATAGCGAATTGACTAGTTAAGTGAATTGACTGTTTGTGAGAAGGTTGCAACCCCGGGACACTGCAACCATCCTAAGTACAGGCCAATTGCCAAGTGTCTGAATTTTGATAACATCATCCGAGGATGCTGCAATCATCATGTGTGAAAAATGGTCACTACTTTCAGTGCAATTTTAACATCTGTCACACATCTGTCCAGGGTGAAACAATCAGAGGCAAGCCAAATTTGAATTTGATGCACTTTTAGCTAAGCAACAGCTGCTGCTGAAGGCTCTAAAAAATTACATAAATATATGAATTAATCATACCTTGAGGTCATAAGAAACTTATTTAACATTATAACACTTGAAATACCTAAATATCATGTCTTTTGTCTATCAGTGAAACATGAAGATTTTGAGAAATCCCTGAAGGATTCTATGGTACAGTCTTACTCTGAGAGAGAGGTGGGATGATATCTAAATTTGATAAACAGACAAATAATAGAATACTTTATTTGGTTAAGTGTAATTAGACATGCAAGGAATTTGTTTCCAGTACAGAAACTCTCAATTGATAGAGTAAGAGAAGAATGAATCTAGAGAAATTGGGGAAATCATGAGTAATTTATTCCTCAAAAATCCATTTAGTTTTAGCAGAAAAGAGTTCACTATTATGATGCAAAGTTATCTTTAACAGCATAGAATAGATAAACAAAGGGTCACTAGATTTACATGGGTGCAAGTACTTTAAAGTCCTCTCTAAGTGGTTTACAGAATCAGCCTATTTCCCTCAACAATCTGGGTATTCATTTTGCTCCCATCAGAAGGATGGAAGCCTGGCTCACTCTTGAGCCAGTGAGACCTGAACTGCCAAACTGCAGCCGGCAATCAGCAAAAGTAGTCTGCAGTACTACATTCTAACCACTGTGCCACTGTGGCTCAAAGATATAGCTACTTTGAAAAATTCATCAAATTTTGAAAGGTGGAAGGAAAGAGAAGATGAAAACAACCAGCAATAAAATGGCTAGACTCAATTCAGAGTGGTGATAGGTAAACCGGGATGGTCATTCTAGAAAATGTCTATGTGCTCACAAAGACTTATTTCCAATTTTGCAACATTTATTTAATAGTTCTATTTCCTTTTAATATTTGGCTTTTAAACCTGTCTTTTTCTGGAAACTTAAGTCAACTATATCTCACTCTGCTCCCTTCCATTTTCCTTCACAAAAATAATTCTATGGGTTATGAAAGTAGTATCTTCTCAAATCATCCAATTTCTATAGCTGATGGCTGACTTGAAACTAGTTTCCCCCAACACATTCTCCTCTATACCAAACTGATTCTTACTTGATAAAATGGTTCTTCTCCAAACTGGTTCTTACTTGATAACACTTCTTTCATAGCTCTTTTTGGTTCTGCCTTTTGGAAATTATTACTCTTTTTTTGCTCAACAGGAGAAATTAGGCAAGCTGGGAAATAAGAGGAACTATTATTCTTGAGACTTTCACCTGGAAACCAATCATGGACTTAGGAGAAGAATGCTATCAGTTAACTACTTTTTCTGATTCTTCTAAAGTAATTGTCAATACTTTAAAAGTACTTTAGATAATTATTAAGTGCTTTTAGTAGAGTGAACAAATGTTATGAATATAGCCAAAGAAAGTGATAAAAATTCATTCGCATTTCCCTTGGTGCTTGCATTAATGAATTGAAACCACCGAGGCCATTGGAAGATTTGTGCATTAATTTAGAATAATTAGCATTCAATAACTTCTACATTTAAATAGTTTCAGAGATTCAGAAAATGATAAATATTACTCTTTTAAATTATCTATCCAAATTCATAAAATGAAATTTGTTTTCCCAATATAAAATTATAACTATCATTAATTATTCAGCTTTTAAAAAATCAGGCAGTTGGTAAAATATAAAATTCATGCTGGGGTATAATGGAGGATGAATACTTACAAGTAATTTTATCTAATATTTCTCTATAGTCAAATATTTTTTTATATTAGAGGAACAGGAGCTGTAAGAGTAGGCCTCTTAAAGAATATGTAAAATATGTTTCTGCTACTAATAAGCTTTGTGCTATTGACACAATCAGTAGATTTCCCCCCAAATTTTACTATGTAAATCCCGGACATTTTAGAATTTTATTAATGTCATTAGAACAATGCATATAAAAACTGTCCATACAAGCATAGAAAATTTACTTTCAAACATAACTTTTACTTGCTTGCAGAGCATTTCAGAAAGCAATTACAGCTGTGATAGCTGTCTGTATAACTCTTAGTGTGAGTAATCAGTGTTTGCATGTTGACTTTTCTATACCTGTTTCAGCAACAATGAGGTCTGTCTATTTCATTTTGGTAGAAGAATTGTGTATTCTTGCATAGAGATTCATGACAAAAATCCACTTTTTCCCAAATGCTGTATTTTTAGAAGTTTATAACTTTTTTCATAGTGGGGGAATTGTCACAAAAAAGAGCAAAATGTGTTCCTTCCACCAAAATAAGAGTCTTATAAGATTGGGGGGTGGGGGGTGGGGGTGGATATCATATCAGTCTTATTATGCAATTTGCCTTCAAAATGACTAACAGGATTAGGTTATTCTGAATTTATGTCTGAAGCTTGTAAGTAAAGAATGTTTATGATAACTTTGCCTAGAGCTTCCCATAGGCTCACACTCTGCATTCCTTGAAATGGGAATTAGCTGCAAGTATATTTCATACTCCTTAATGGGGAATAGCATTCTTCTAATGGAAATGATTCTCAGATTTTTGAAGACATCATATTAATCCTATCTCCCAATGGAGTTGTGGTGGGGAGATTGTCATTTATACTTCATGGGGAAAAATCTAGCTAAAATAAAACATCTACTGTGTCTGCCTAAATCATATGCTATTTTCTAATGTTATGTTTTCATTTTATTCTTATTTACTATTTTGATTTATATTTCCAGGAGTTCAATGTGACATACTTTCCTCTTACATCTCCACCCTGCCTGTTCACAAGTATGTAAAATAAGTTGGACTGAAACCCAAGGTTGGTTTGAAAATTTTCATAAATAGACATGGAGACTAATTGGTCTTGGTTCAACTATTGCTTCACATTGTTTCTCTACAATAAAAGGGTATAGGATCTCCTGCTTAAGCTGGTGGTTGGACTAGAAGACCTCTAAGGTCCCTTCCAGCTCTATTCTGACTGATTGATTGAATGCCTCCTTAAAGTGGGTTAATATTGTAACTATTTAGAGATTTAATGTCTTTAAGTTCCATTCTCTGGCAGTATAGAAGTTAGATATACTGGCAAATAATATTCATCTATGGCAAATACTGCCTACCAGTTTCTATATTTGATATTTAATTAGAACTATTACTGATTATTAGTCTGACTATACAACAAGTATTAGTCTGAATTCAGCAAGTATTAAGACTGTTTCCATAAAACCAATGAACAGAAGAAACAACCTGTAGAAACAGCTGCATACCCAGCAAATCACAATGATGCCAAAATAACAACAGACGTGTAATGTCTGATACAAGTACATAAATTGTGGCTTTTGTGTGATTATGCCACAGTTCATATTTTATCATTCCAAGCTCTATGCCCCCTTTCCTCTGTCCCCTTTGAAGATAGCCATGAAGGGAGGAGAGACTGGAAAAATGGAAAAACAAAACAAAGCAACAGTTTACCTGGTCATTAAAGTCACAAGAAAGAAAGCCAAAAAATAGTGATCACACATGGGCCCAAAATTTGTTTATTTTGTAATTGGGCTGAGAAGTAGACACTAAGACTTTATATACTTGAAATCTTCTTGGGAAAAGGAACTATTGTTCCTTCTTAGAATCAATGTTCTTTTGAATGACACTGCTGGGGAACTTAAAAAGAAATATGTGTGTGTACTAATGTTCTACAGTCAGGCTTTTCATAGGTTTCCTTGACTACTAGAGACCTGAAATACAGTTGAGCTGCTCAACTATTAATGTGGTATGAAGTATCAATACACTCATCTGCCATAAATTTCATGTGGACAAGTTCCATCTTCACATACAATTTTTAAAAAGCCATCCAAGCATATTATTATTTCTAGTGGCACCTGGCAAGTAACTATGCTATTCCATCTTTTTTAGCCTTTAAAATGGAATGAATTATTGCAAATAAAATTAGTGTGATATGCAGCAGATGGAGACATCTTTTAGAAATGTGAAATATGAATAGAATCTTTGGTTAGTGACCCTTGATATGTAACTAGGAATATTATATTCTGTCATGACCTGGGGAATGGCACAAAAACAACAAAGTCATCAAAGTAGATAAATTCCCTTTAATACCTCCAACTTGGCTCCCAATGTTCAGTTATCCTCAGCTAGAAATCAAACTCTTCCAAAAACAGTCTACAAAGGATAAAAATGCAGTCCGGACTCAGAGTACAGATAAATTAGAAATGAAAAAAACCAACACAAACCACACTGAAGTAATTAATATGAACTGCAGACTTCCAAAAAATAAAAAAGCACATACAGTTGGGAGGATGCCAAAACCGAGATAAGCCTTGACAAAGATAATGTATGCTTTGCTTCCAGCAAGGTGCTGTGTGCAAATGCCCTTCTTATATCCTGTTCCTTCAGCTTCAACTAATGAAAGGGATCAGAGCCTTTTTCTCTGCTATAAGTCACGTTGCTCCCTTCTCCGGTCCTCCCTGTGGGCTCCCTCTGAATGCCCAGCCACCGGAGCCACACTCCCACTCCCTGTCAGCTGCTCAATCTCCCACTCAGAATCAAACTCCAAGGAGGGCATGACATATTCATACTTGTCTTTATAGAGTATTTTGTTTGCAAAATATTGATTTTGTTTGCAAAATATTGATAAATATGTTATTTAAAAATGCTTCACCTTTTACTGAATGCTAGATTTCAAGCATCAATTCAATTTTCATGTTCTATCATAAGCAGATCTATTATTCTCTATAAGCAAATTGAGAAGGGAAGTGTTTATTTCCTCTGCATGAATTTATTTTGAAGGCTCAGGTGTCTAAAACATCTGTATGCATATTGGAATTCAGATAAGTTTCCAAATCATTAAATTATTTCTATTTCCCTATTTAATTATTTTGTTTTGTAAAAAGTAAAACTCATATTTCCTACTTTTTCTATCGTAGTTGTTGATGTGTATTCCCATATTTTAGTATTTTATGTTTTAGTTTTAGCTTTTTAGTTAGAAAATTGTAGGAATTGATTTGAAATTTGTGTGTGTGGGGAAGGTGGATGATGAGGTTACTTTAGCTTATAAATTTGCAGCCTCAGCAGAGCCAGGTAGTCCTCAGGATATGATAATTTGTTCAGTGACTGTTCAAAGTTGCAAAGACACTGAATGAAGAGAATTTATGATAGTCTGTAAATTTGCAGATGCCAAAGTTCCCATGCAATGATACATGATTGGGATCAGGCACTTGGCAAACAACTCACGATTACAATGTCCTTGGTGACACAATCACTATTTCTGACTTTTCTTTCCAGCTTCCCAAAGCAAAGTCAATAAGAATACAGGCAGGAGGTGGCAAGTTACTCCCATTCTTGCCATTGTTGGTCTGCCCATACTCCATAGTGCCCAGCTGTGGCACTTACTTGCCCCCATGCTTTAGAACAGGGATGTCAAACTCAAGGGCCTGGATCCGGCCAGTGGGGTACTTAGATCTCGCCCACGGGGCTGCCCTGGAACAGCAAAGGACTGGCCTGCAGTGCCTTTGCCAGTGAAAACGGAGCTCAGGAGAGCTGTGTGCTCCATTTTCTGAGCTTCATTTTCGCTGGCAGAAGGTTGCAGAAGGCCATCACAGCCTTAAACGGAGCTCTGGAGCTCGTTTTCACTGGCAGAGCACTTGGGACACCAGAGGCACCCCTGACCAGTGAGATCGACCTGGCCATGCCCACACCGGCCCTCCAAGGTCAAATACAACACTGATGTGGCCCTCAATGAAATTAAATTTGACACCTGTGCTTTAGAGTGTCCAGTTGTGGCATCCACTCATTCATTTACCCACTGACTAGTTTTCTTGCCTGGGATTTCCATTCTTTCAAATTGCATACATATAGAGTGCTTGTTTAATAACATATTTAGCCATGGTTTATATGATATCACACTTTATGACTGCATTATTATGGAACTTCTGGTCTCAATTGTGGTTGTAATTCAAGGATTACTACCAGTAAAGTATTCCATAAGTGATAAAAATAGGTTGGGTGTCTTTTAAAACAAACTTGGTGTCTGCAACGTTAGCTGTACCTCATTCTCAAAAAATGTGATCTTAAGAGTTTATTACATATTGAGATAATTTACAGAGGTAACTTTCTATTAATGGAGTTACTCATAGGTAGGATCTTTCCTGGGTCAATGCAGTGCAGTAGATGGCCTCCATTATAATATAATATTCCCAGTACAATAAATCAATGTTCATTACAATTCATTTCATGTATTATGTCTCCTAATAAGCCCAATTGCAATCCAGAATCAGATTAGTTCCTGTAATCCAGGGTTTGCAGAGGACAGAAAAAACTAGAAAGTCATGTATTAAATGGGGACAATGAAAGGAAATAAAGGATTAGAAGCAGCATTGCAAAGGTAACTAATAAACAAATATTCACTGGACCCAAAATAATTAATGAACCATATCGATTTTTATTTCCTTGTTATGCAAAATTGCAGGATATTACAATTACATAATTATGGTGCTGGAATTATGGTGCTGGAAGAAATCACAGGAATCATCTAGCTCAATCATCTGCAATGTATAGGAAAATAATACATACGATCTTTAAGGTCAACTACATTTAGAGTGGTTGGTTGAACATTAGCAAGGAGAAATATCTATCTAAAATAGTTGTGTATAAAAAAATAAGGCTAGAAATAAAAAAGTACAGTTTGATGGCACGGTTAAGGCATCAGGCTAGAAACCAGGAGGTTGTGGGTTCCAAAAGCTTTCTAGGAAAAATTGAAAGAACTTATCCAGGCCGTCATCAGGAGTTAACACTGACTCAAAGACTCACACCTACACTAGAGACAAAAGATAAGGAAAACTAGCAGGCAGAAATTTGTTTTGCTGACATATTGACATGATCAATAGCAGTACTGTACTTTTATGTCTAGCCAGTATTGTCTTTTATAATCAACCAATCAATCGATCAATCGATTGATTGATCAATCAATTTACAATATTACAGATCACAGACCCAGACTGTATAAAAGAAAATACAGTATATAACACAAAATATAATATGGCATTCATAGTTAAAAAAAACCCTGTAATTGCACTTAGTGTACTTTGCAGTCCACAGTACACAAATATACACAACAATTCACAAATTCCAGTACTTATAAATACAAACTTTGCCATAGCAAGAAATCAGAAGTCCTGTAACATGTTTCTGACTGATAAATTTTATTAGAAGGATTGCCACTCAATACATCTGAAGAAGTGAGCTCTGAAAGGTCATTTCTTTTAATAAAATTGTTAGCTGGAAAAAGAGCCCATCAGACTCCTTTTGATTTGTTGTCTCCATTAGACTAATACAGCACTTCTCCTCAAGTGTGAAACATGAGTTATCTTGGAATGGTTACCCGCCGATTGTATACCTTTTATTTTGACAACTTGGATTATTATTTATAATACAATATCATTTATTGTTAGTTATTTTTATTTAATTTCACTTTTCTTTGATCACTGAATTCAAGGCAACCTCCCTAAGGTTTTTAGGCAATCTCCAATTCAAATATTGACTCAGTCAATATTGACTCAGTGAGGACTTTCTTAGATTCTTCAGGGCGATTTATTGCTTTGTGTGTCTTCAGAACATGTAGTGCAGCCCTGGATTAACTATTAAGCAATAACAAGGAAAGGAAGAAGAGCTCCATCAACTTTTTTCCCTAACTCTCTTTCCCTGCTACACTTGAACTTTAGGTTTAAATACATTTTTGCATTTTCATTTTCCCCATTTACTAAAACGAATAGAACATTTGTATTTTCTCCTATTGCCCAAGGTCTAAGTAAATAAATTGCACATACACAATGTTTCTGCTAGAATTCCATTTGATTTCTTTAGAATAAATTCTTGAAAATTTAATATAGGCTCAAATTAAGAAAAGCAATTATCAAAAAGTATTTGCAATATTGGACAAAATAATAATAGCAGAGTAGCAATATTAAATGAAGCAAAATATTCATTATGACCTTGACTGAAAATTCAAGATACATAATATTGTTATTATAGAAATATTACTGAAAAGTAGGATAGTCCTTCCATATGGGGTGGATATTCTTTTCCACTCAGTTTTGGAAGTAGCACACATTGAGTGATGAGTTTAAAATGGAACATTTACCTGGTGAGTATGATCAGCAGACTGTATCCTGATTATTAATGGAGTGACATGTTGCAGCCAGATAACATCATATCATTTAGCAATAGCAACAACACTTAGACTTATATATATCACTTCACAGTGCTTTACAGCCTTCTCTAAACAGTTTACAGAGTCAGCATTTTACCCACAACAATCTGGGCCCTCATTTACTTGGATGGAAGGCTGAGTCAACCTTGAACTGGTGAGAATTGAACTGCCAAACTGCTGGCAGCAGGCGGTGAGCAGAAATAGCCTGCAGTACTGCATTCTAACCACTGCACCACAAAGGCTCATTTAATCATTTAGCAATAGTAATAATTGGTTTTTCCTTATTGTCCTTTTATACTTATCAATCTGACTTGTTCATACATGTGATTGCAATTTTCTCAAAAATTTCCACTCAAGGTAATTTTTATAGGATGCCGCTATGCTATGTCAGAAGAATAATTTGAGGTCCCAATTCAAGCCAGAGTTATGCAAGAATAAATAAAAATGAGATCCAGACATCTGTCAGCAAAGAAGAAATAATTATTCCTAAAAGCAAAAGAGTTTTCCTCAAGGGGAAGCTGTAGAGAAATAGAATACAGTGACACAATTTTATAGGAAAGCTTATCGTGAGTGTGGAAATGTCTATGTAAGATGATTCTAGGTGACACTTGAGGATTTGTGTGTGTGTGCGCGCGCGCGCATGTGTATGTGTATAGGTATGCCATCTACGATTCTTGTAAGCATGCAGTTCCACTGAGATGTCTAATTTAATAACCTTTTATTTACAGATTTTATCTTTTGCTATATGGATTAGGTCTGGGTAACCTATTTGGGATGTAAGGAAGTTTGAGTAAAATTGCTTACCCTGTTTGCTATTTGTACTTGATTAACTTTTACGTGACAGCTTGACTGACAATTATCTAGGGGAGACACTGATTATTAGTCCACTATGGAGTCTGTTAATGTTTAAGGAAAGATGGAAGCAGTATAAGAATAAAATATATTTTGATATAAAACATCTCACAGCTGTAAATCACTGAAAACATAATATTCAGAGTCATATATAAATATACATACATACACAAACATACATACTATGTTCCATTTATGGCTTGGTAATTGTATAATAAGAGAAATTATTATAGGTAACACAAGTATGAAACAGGATAGATTATGTCAGACTTGCAAAAGGGAAGGCATTCCTTTCTTTGTGTCCCTGTTATAAGAGCTTTGGTTTTGTTATGGCCTCCAGAGAGAGTATATTTCTTACACCTGATTTATTATTTTTTGTGTTAAAAGTTTTTCAGTTAAAACCCAAGACGATAACCAAAACTTTTTTCTGTATTTTATTTGGAATAATAGAATAATGGAAAAGAAAAACTCTGAAAGACCTTGAAGTTTCTGTTATTAGGCCATACAATAATAAAGTAGCATTCCTGAAACCTATTTTTGTGACTCGGCCTGTCCCCCTACTTCTCTATCATACACTTATCTTTTTATATGTCATCAACAATAGCTTTTTTTCAATCTAAGTGGAAAGTAGGTTGTGAGACTCTATATCATATACATATCTTCTGTAAAATACATTCAACTTATTTCTAAAAGACACATCAGAACAGAACTAATTTCAAAATTAGTTCTCCAGTTTGTTAAAACTTATACATTCATAATACAGTCTTTCACAAATTATAATTATTTAAAGATTCGTTTGCTGAAGCATATTTTAGTCAAGGTATATGACTGCCATCCACTGATATTTATTTTTAGCTGATGAAAATGAGTTACAAATAGAATCAAAACATTTTAAAATTGCTTTGCTAATTCTTGGCTGGTTAAATCCATTTACTGAAACACTCCTTTTGAGTGATACCAATTCTTACAGCTTAATATGATGTAAACCCCTCTTTTTGTGAAAAGCAACTGCAGTTAATATCTCTAGTTATAAGTTGCCCCTCTGCAAAAAATATTCTGTGGTATCTGACACCGTAGAAGATCCAAAGAATTTGAAGGCTACACAACTTGAGAAGACAAGGTGTCCACAAAGGCTAGAATGATGAAATCACCATTTGTAATCCAAGTCCCACCTCTTCTGCATATATTATTATATATTATATATATTATTGAAAAAGCACTATGCAATCCAAAACCATTTCTATTTATTGGACCGGACAAAATATGTGCCTACTTCTTAAAAAAGCTATCCACTGCCATAGTAGAACCTCTAAGCATAATCTTTGAAAAATCTTTCAGGACCAGCTCCTCGCCTAACCTATGGTCACAAGCCACTGTCATCCGCATCTTCAAAAAGGGAGACCCCAGCCTAGTTGAAAATTACAGACCAATCTCCTTATGCTGTGTCAGCTGTAAAGTCATGGAATCAATTATTAACCAATCCATTATCCTCCACTTAGAAACAAACAACCTACTCTCCAATAAACAATTTGGTTTCAGAAAAAAACTATCCTGTAATCTACAACTCTTACACTGCAAAAACATATGGATGACACAACTCGATCAGGGCAAAGCAATAGATGCAATCTACATAGACTTCTGTAAAGCCTTTGATTCAGTGGTACACAACAAACTACTCCTAAAACTAAAATCTTATGGTATCTCTGGACACCTGCATAACTGGATAGAAGCATTCCTGTCAAACAGACAACAAATGGTCAGAATTGGGAGCGTCCTATCAAAATCTGTACCTGTCAATAGTGGTGTCCCCCAAGGCAGTATTCTAGGACCAACTCTCTTCATACTCTACATAAATGACCTCTGTGATCATATTAAGAGCAACTGCGTTCTTTTCACTGATGATATAAAGCTGTTCAGTACCACAGACAATACTGCTACCCTTCAAAAAGATCTTGACTATGTTTCAGAATGGTCAAACAAATGGCAACTTCAAATCTCAACAAATAAATGCTCTGTCTTACATATTGGCAAAAAAAATCTGAAAATAAAATACAAGCTGAATAGTCAAGACCTTGTTGATGATCCAAGCTCTGTAAAGGACCTTGGAATACTCATCTCTAAGGATCTATGTGGTAGAGCCCACTGTAACTACATAGCCAAAAAGGCATTAAGAGTTGTTAACCTAATCCTACGTAGCTTTTTCTCTGGTAATATTACACTACTAACTAGAGCATACAAAACATTTGCTAGACCAATACTCAAATACAGCTCATCAGTCTGGAACCCACATTACGTATCTGATATTAGCACAGTTGAGAAAGTCCAGAAATATTTCACAAGAAGAGTTCTCCACTCCTCTACTTGTTGTAGAATACCTTATGCCACCAGACTTGAAATTCTAGACCTAAAAAACCTTGAATTACGCAGTCTTTGGTCTGATCTAAGTATGGTATATAAAATCATACATTGCAATGACTTACCTGTCAATGAATACTTCAGCTTCAACCATAACAAGAGCACACAATAGATACAAACTCAAAGTTAACCGCACCAAACTTGATTGCAGGAAATACCACTTCAGCAACAGAGTGGTCAATGTCTGGAATACTCTACCTGACTCTGTGGTTTCTTCCCCAAACCCCAAAAACTTTAATCTTAGACTGTCTACTATTGACCTCACTCCTTTCCTAAGAGGTCTGTAGGGGGCGTGCATAAGCGCACCAATGTGCCTATCGTTCCTGTCCTATTGCTTCTTTTATTTTTCTTATATGTACCCATTTAATGTATTCATAACTATGTATATACTTATATCTATTATCTTGTAAGCGATTGACAAATCAGATAAATCAAATAAATAAAATTATGTCATTGCATGCATATTCCAAAGGATCAAAATGCAACAATTCATCAAAATGCCATAATTCCTGATTCCAGAATATCCAGAAGAATGGAGATATTGGTCAGAATACCTTACATTGTAGTGCGTTGTCCATCAGATTTACTTAAAATAATATTCTCTGGCCCTACCAAAATTTAACATATTAATTTATGGATCTACATAGATGGAAGTGGTGCCATTATTAGTCTGTAAATGTAACTAACACAATTGGATTCTTATTTTTTTGCTAAATATTCTAGGACAGGGGTGTCAAACTCGCAGCATGCAGCACATGCTGACCATGCCCATCCTCAGTTTAGCGAAGTAAAAAAAAATCCTGATACATCACATGACACCGCCATGACGACATGAGTTTGATACCCCTCTTCTAGGACAACATTTATCTGCCATAGAAAGCAGAGTACTTTTTAAAAAAGATTCATCAATATTTTAACTGGTGATAGCTGTTTATTTATATTTTCATTAAAAAAAAAAGAAATGTGAAACTCATAGTAGACTCTCATTATCACCAAGTAAGGATAGACATTTCAGAACCATAGTTTTAATATAACAATGCCATCTAGTGGTTTTGAAGAAAGTAACCCCAAAAGCCTCCTCTTCCAATTACTGGGAAACATTTAGAAATTAGAGAAACTATTCACTACTTAGAGTAAGTGATTCCCCCAACCTGGGTAAATCATCCCAAATTTTGTAACACAAATTGGCACACAAAGTCATTATCTAATCATAACAGGGATATTTAAATAAGAACTTACTGATAAATGATAAAGCGGGTTTCTGATAAGAAGGCTAGACTAGAAGACTTCCAAAGTCCCTTTCAGCTTTGTTATCGTGTATTCTATTATGATAAGCATTTTCAGATAATGAAGGAAAAGGTTTGGGAAGCATTGCTGTAGAGGCAAGTCACCCTGTGTGAATCTGCTCTGATTTGTTTGAATTGAAGATCTGAGATTTGAAAACAGCAGGATTTGATTGAACTTGTTTTTTGAAATTTGATGGTAAACCCATTCAATTTTAGACACTTTGTACTTACCAATTTGTTTTTTTAAAAGGTTCAATCTTACACTATAAAGGAAAGCATCTTTTTAAAAATAAAATAGGATTAAAGTAGCCATGTTAGTGATCTTTTGAACTCTGCCGGTTTTGAGCCAGAGATGTTCAAAGATTTAATCATCAAAACATTTGTCTGCACTTCTTTTAAGGCAGAGATACTAGGCATGGGGTAACTTTACATGATCCAGCAAAATCATATTAAAATGTTGTTGTGAACTAGTGCAGAACTTGGTCTACTCCAACCTAAATAATATCTTTTCTAAAAACTGTTTAAAAACAATGCTTTTGTGTTTCCATTAACTTTTCTTGGTATGGCACTGAAGAATGCCCATGGACTTGTCCTTAAGATACGGTGCAACTTTACTCCTTTGGTGTTTTGATGGATACTTATAGCTCATATAGTTGGTTAGAAAGATTGTCCTCTCCTAGGAAAGACTTTTTCATCATGTGCTTTGTTCGAAGTGCCAGACTGAATAGAGCTCACTGGCAAAGAATGGCCTTTTTTTCTGAGCAGGTTTCAGACAGGTAACTTATTGACTACGTTCTGCATTAGTTAACAGAGAATTCAGAACCAGTGCAGCACAATGAGATGCAAAGTTATAGAAGTTATAGAAAAAGCAATATTTGCCACTGTCCTAATGCTGGTTCCATTCTTAAAAGCAGTATATATTTAGGCCAAGCCTTGGGTTGATCTAGCCCTCATTCTTCACCCATTGTTGAGAATTTCTGTCATTATGCAGAATTTAAAATAAGTTTGATCAAGAATTCTATTTGTGTCAGACAGCTGACTGCTGACACCTGAGTCAAAGCTCTCAGTTATGTTGTTAGGACAAACACGCAAGTGTATTATTCCATCAACACAAGAGAGAACAAAGGCTACATTAAAGAAAGCTGAGAAAGTGATTGAATCCCGCATAATGTAAGCCTTTCCAGTCAGAAGAGCTATAATGGCCAAAGGTTCTTTATTGGCTGGCTGCTTACATCAATCTTGAAGAACAGATGATGTCACTCATTCCTCCATCATTTATGGAAGTGAAGTTGCAATGTTGAATATTCGTATGAACCTTACAAATAGCAGAAAGGCCTTCAAATCTCAAAAGGGCTTAATAGAATCAGACTTAATTCACAGTGTTGAAGTAAATACCCATTTCTATTCACAAATTTGCTTCACAGAAGTAATTTGACTGAAGCTTTGTTAAATCTAAGCACCAGTTTAAAGCATTGCTCAGCCCAAGGGCAAGCCCCCAAAAACCCAAAACAAAATTGAGTTATTTTGCCGCATATTAGCTTCTGATGAAAGAATGAAAATTAGTTTTTGTTGTTGGGCTGCATTGCCCTGAAGTATTTGTTTCACGTTGGCAAATTTCAGGGAAGCTGTCAAAGCAAATACACTACAAAGGGACGCCAGTTGCACAACCACTGTGCTTGTAGAAGGAGTGCAGTACAAAATGTTCAACAGTGGAAAATACTGGAAGGGCTTTTAAAAAGGCAACATTCCAACTCTGTTTGTTGTAATTAGTCAGAGACAGTGTTGAAAATGATGTTCAGATTCCTTTCACTCGAGAGAAAATAATGAAACTCAAGACAATGGTTGTATATTTCTAGTACACCGTAGAGTTCCTATTGCTAAACTGGCTTTAGAAGTTGGTAATGTGGCAGAATGTTGAGCTGTTTCTCTGTGCTCCACAGATTGTTCCAGTCAGCGTTGATAGGAAGGAGAGATCCAGCCAACATTCTGTCCTTTGTGGAGTGCTTTAAGACTCAATATTGTCTCGCCCCCCCATTTTAGTAGTTTTAGTAGTACATAGATAAAGCCTTATCTCATTCATTTTTTAAAGTACAAGATTTTCTCTGACAGCAACCACACTAGACTGAACTAGATTTAGAACCTGAGTTTATGAATAAGAAGTGGACTTCTGTTTCATTTTTCACAGGATATATCAGTAATCTTTGTTCACTTCAGATAACTACTGCTATTTTTGGAGAAGTTTTTATACTTTCAACATGTGCATAAAATGAAATAGAAAAATAATCCAGTATTATTTTCCCCACCATAGAAATTTAGGAAAAATGTGTTACAGTTGTTAAATATACAGGAATCTTGCCAGAAAAAAATGGCAATTTACTTACTGCCAGCATCCACATTATAATTTTGAAAGAAGCATAAAGTCTTCCTGAATATCATCAGTTTGGGGCATAAATATAATTTGAATATGTCACTGATGTGTAGCAAATATCAAAGGTTCTTATAATCCATATATAAACCTCTTAATTTTCAGCATTATTAAAACATTCATAGTAAGCAAGATATATTGAATATTTTTGACAGGATTTTAAAACAATGTGACATTTTCCTAAAGTACTTTTGTTAATTTTCCCAACCATTCTAAATTATCAATGAACGTGTTAATATAAATGCAGCAAATATATTTCTTTTTAAGCATTTACATGACTGCATCCAAATTATTTGTTGCAGTGTTTTTTCTCATCTGTATGAGACTATAAGTGCTAAAGTAAATACCATCATGGAAACAATATTGTTCATTCCCAGAACCATTTTCCAAGCTTCACATCAGGCATGGATACAGAACTCATTAGCTTCAAATTGCTGATTATATATAAGCATTCATATGAGCAAATGCTCCAATATCACGCCAATGTATCAAAATTTTTAGCTGGAGTCAGCTTACATGTCCCATGTGGAGCCAGTCCCAAAATGTCAATTTTGAATGACAATGCAATTGTTTGTAACACATAGTAGAAAAAGATATGGAAAGAAATTGTATTGACTAACTTAATAAATTTTAACACTTCTTCCAAACTAAGTTGCCTTGTTCCCTTAAATATAGGGATGAATAACTTGTGGTCTGAGGCCCATTTGCTTTCAGTTTAATTTCAAAATGGTTTTCCAAGTAGCCAGTTACAAAGCCCCATAAGAGCAAATTATCATTTAATCAGCAGCCTATTGCATAAGGAGAAAGAAAAAATATTGAAAATGTGGTACCAACTACTTTTAGCTCTGGTCCTGCCTATTATTGTTGCAGGACTATATTTCATAAGAATGGAGCTCTTAACAGATTATTGCTGAATTCTGAATCCCACTACTACAGGAAGTGATTCATGAGTTACATACAAACACTATACAACGCAATACCAAGTATAATTCTGAGGAGAGTCAATTTCAAAGAATCAGAGTCAAGTAAGAAATGGCTCTCTTTCTTGATATAATTATTTTAATATATGAAATAACCAACTTAGCCCAAAAATCAGATCAGGTGCACATGAGTTTCTATAGATATTTCAGAAAACCAAGAACAATGTGTCAACACCATCAACATATCCTAGTATTTTTCCTGATTTCTCAACCATTGCCATGATTGTGGACATTATTTATATTCAGCAAGGCATTCGACAGAGTAGACCTCAACTACTTCTTAGTAAGCTAGAAAAAAGTGGAATAGATAGCACCACCACTTGATGGACTCGCAACTGGCTGACAAACCGTACTCAACGAGTAGTCCTTAATGTGTCAAAGTCTACATGGAGGGAAGTAAGCAATGGGGTGCCACAATGGGGTGTCTTAGGCCCAGTACTCTTCAATATCTTCATTAACAACTTAGATGAGAGAATAGAAGGGGAACTTAGCAAATTTGCAGATGATATTAAGGTGGCAGGAATAGCTAACACCCAAGAAGATAGGTTCAAGATCCAGAGGGATCTTGACAGACTAGAACACTGGGCCATATCTAACAAAATGAAATTCAATGTAGAGAAAAGTAAAGTCCTACATGTAGGCAAGAAAAACCAAAAGTACACATAGGCCGGGTGAAACCAGGCTTAATAGCAGTAACTGGGAGAGGGATCTTGAAGTCTTTGACAACCAGCTAAATATGAGCCAGCAGTATGCAGCCACCGCCAAAAAAGCTAATGCAATCCTAAATTGCATTAACAGAGGGACACAATCGAGATCAAGTGAGGTACTAATACCAATCTATAAAGTGTTACTAAGACCACATCTAGAGTACTGCATCCAGTTTTGTTCACCATATTATTAAAAAGATGTTGAGACTCTAGAAAAAGTAGAGAAGAGCAATCAGGATGATTAGGGGACTGGAGACTAAGACATATGAAGAACAGTTACAGGAACTGGGCATGGCTAGTCTAGTGAAGAGAAAGCCCAAGAGAGACAGGATAGCAGTCTTCCAATATTTGAGGGACTGCCACAGAGAGGAAGGGTTCAAGCTATTTTCTAAAGCTCCTATAGGCCAGACAAGGAATAATGGATGGAAACTGAACAAGGAGAGATTTAACCTGGAAATAAGGAGAAACTTTCCGACAGTGAGAACAATCAACCAATGGAAGACTTTGCCTTCGGAAGTTGTGGCAGCGCCATCATTGAGACTTTCAAGAAAAGATTGGACTGCCATTTGCCAGAAATGGCATAGGGTCTCTTGCTTGGGCAGGGGGTTGAACTAGATGACCTATAAGGTTTCTTCCAACTCTGATTATCTGTTATCTGATGATAAATGAGGATAGAGTAAAATACTGATGATTCAGAATGTATGAACTGCAGCATTCTGGACCCAGACCAAGGGACAGGCTGAGGTCTTATCTGCTCCTGCCAGCAAGCTGCTATGGCACATTAAGTGTGAGGGCATACCAGGGCATGAACTAACTGCTTAGCCACCTCAGTAGTTATGAACAGATGGATCTTGGCAACATTCTTTAAACAGATATTTCATATTTTAACAAGTTTTTGCATAAAATATTTTAAAGACAGTTGTTCAATTTAAACTCTTAGGTTTCTCATAACCAGTGAGACTCACAGCTGGCAGCCTTGAAAACCAAAGTGAGAAACAAGAATAGGTGAAATGATATGAGTGTATGGAATAGAATATTCTCTATTTCTTTTCTGATTTATGTAAATCAGTAGGAGACCATCTCCAATCAGTAGGAGACCATTCAAACTATCTAGATAGTTTGAAAGAGGTGCTGATATTATATAATTAAAAATGAATAAGTCTTAAAATAATCATGCAAACTAGGAAGAAGAAATTAGAGAGCCTAACAAAAGAGTACATAAAAGAATAAAACAGGATCCACCATTGAGCCCCAAGGAAGTGCTAATGATAATGAAAAAGACCAAGAAATAGAACCACTCCACAAAACTGAGGATGTTCTGTGTGATACAAAATATTGAGACCAATTAAGTGGCATACATGCATGGCCAAGTGAACTTAACTGTGGTAATTATATCTGAGAAGTCGTCTTTAAATAGTACTCAACAAGACTCAGTACTGTCAAGACTCCTGTTCTCTATTTAAGTAGATTCTTCTTTTCAATGTTACCATATTTCAGGGGCGTCAAACTCAAGGCCTGTGGGCTGGATCTGCCCCGTGGGGTGCTTAGATTGGGCACGTGGGGCAGCCCTAGAAACAGTAAAGGGCCAGCTTGCTGTGCCTCTGCCAGTGAAAACAGAGCTCCAGGAGGCCAGCACATCCAAAAATGGAGTTTGGGCTACCATAGGCACCCTTGACACAAGTGATGTCAAGCTGGCCACGCCCACACCAACCACATGACCGTAATGCAGCCCCCCAATAAAATCTATGAGTTTGCCACTTCTGCCATATTTCACTTAGGATCCATTCAAGTTTCTACCCCATCCCAATTTTCTTTAGTCACTCTTACCTCTGATTGCTTCATCTGAGAGTTCTCTTTATAGGGCTGTTTATCTGTTGTACCAGATATTTTGACTGAACTTTCACATTGCCATCTCCTGCAATGCCCCCAAAGGCTTATTTATCTATTTTGCTGGAGAAAGCACTTTTTTGTTGCTTCTAGATTATGGCTGCATGTCACAGATACTGTATGAAGACAGTATGAAAGTGCTTTTCATTTTCAGAAAAGTAATGATCTCTCTCTTCAACTTTTAACTAATAATAATGTTAGTAATGATGCTTTTTTTAAAAAAAATACTTGTTTTTAATCGTGTGTATTGTAGTTAAATTGTTAACTGCCAAGGGTAATATGGGCAGAAAAAGAAGTTCAGATGTAAGGCAATATAGTATAAACTATATTCATAAAATGAGTCACTTGACTGATTTACTATGAGCAAAAATTGCAATTGAATCATCAAAATCTATTTCAAAATGTGACAACTAACAACTAATAGAATTAAGAAATGGGACCCTAAAATTTGTTACTTCACTTCTATATATCTAGAAATTTTTTGATGAATGAACTCCTTAATATGAGATTTTCTTCTTTCTTGGTTTTGAGTATTCTGCAGACTAAGTGTAATTTCTTGCAAAGCCTTCCAGCTGTGTGAATATTTTATTATCTTGTAGTCATTGCGTACCTAATTGCCTCTTGAAATTAACTCTTTGAACATAGATATTTTTATTTTCCCAACTAATTATCTTGTGTCCACTTGGTCTCTAAGAATAAAGTATGATATAATTTATTCAGCCCAGAACTGTGCATTTTAATCATACCTTTAATAGCATGGGAAACATTAGCATGTCTAAAAATCAATAAGACAGTGATGTTAGCATTCACCGATCACTAAGAAGCATCTGTATTAAAAAAAATCCTGCATATTATTGCTTAAGATAGGATTCATTTATGTTTTAAATAACTAAAATGCATGTGATATTTTTTTTAGTAGATGAGAAACTATAACAGGAAAACTATCCGTGTTGTCTCTGTTGTAAAAGACATTGGTGTGCTTCCTTCAAGACCTTGGAAGAAGCTTGAATGGATCAGATTATTTAGCTATGTAATAATGACTCTGTTCTTGAACATAACAACCTGTCTTATAAGAAGCCAGTTTATTGTCTATCAACTCAATATTGTTGATGCTGTCTGACAGTGACAATGGAAGGCATATTCCATTTTCCATTGTTCAGTGGTAGATAGGATCTAAACTAATTAGCGATCAATTGTTGAAGATAGGGCTTGATTGATAGGAGCTTGAAAGTTATTAAAAGTTCAAATGAAGAAATCTAAAATATTGTTTGCATTCACGGGGTGGGGATGGCAGGAGTCCCCAAAGGTAAACTGGTTTATTTAGCAGAACATATTCCTAGGTACAGAAAGGAACCCATTATTATTTATTTATTTATTTGTCAAAAGTTTACAATGCAACAGAAACAAGAATAAACATAAATTTAAATACAAGAAATAGGAATTAATAAATTGGAGACAATAGGACAGGGGCGGTAGGCACTATTGTGCGCTTATGCACACCCCTTACATTACAATCTTTCTTGTCACAGTTGTTAAATGAATCAATGCAGCTGTTAAGTTAGTAACAAGGTTGTTAAATGAATCTGGTTTCCTCATTGACTTCGCTTGTCAGAAAGTCACAAAATCATATGGGACACTGCAAAAAGGTCATATACAGAAGTCAGGTGCTAAGGGTCTGAATCAGTGGTGGGATTCAAATTCTTTTACTACCAGTTTAGTGGGTGTGGCTTGGTGGGCGTGGCAGAGGAAGGATACTGTAAAATCTCCAGTCAGAGGTGGTATTTGCCAGTTCTCCGAACTACTTAAAATTTTCGCTACTGGTTCTCCAGAACTGGTCAGAACTTGTTGAATACCACCTCGAATCTGAATTTTGATCACATGACCATGCAGATGTTACAATGGTTGTAAGTGTGAAAAACATAACTCACTTTTTTCAGAGCTGTTGTAACTTTGGTCACTAAATGAATGGTTGTAATTCAAGGACTACTGTACATACATGAATCTGGAAATAAGGAACATTATTGCTAAAAATTAATAGAGGGGGGGCAAAAATTGATGAAATTATTTTGAAACTTAGGAAACATCTACCTTTTAGATTATGAAGAAAGGAATAGGTTGCTTAGGTTTTTTTTAATCCTATAAGTGAATTATTGCTATTGTTAGGAATGATAGTCACCTAACAGTTGGGTTGGCAATATATAAACCAGGATAGTCATTTAATACTGTTGTATCTTTAAAAGAATGTTGTAATTGTGATTGGCTGAGGTTCCTCCAATGGCCATAAGATGGAGCCAGAAGCCTGGTTTGTTCTTTTTTGCATTTCCTTTGCTTTCCTTTTGCCTTTTGCCTGATCGTCATTCTGCTTGAATTGCTGTGAGTCTTGCAACTATTCACAAACTCCGTTTACTGAACTTTGTCTATGATACTGGTAAAGAAAAGGACTTCATTTTTGGATTATCCCTGGACTGATTATTTTGAATACTAACTGCTTTAACCACGTATGATTTAGACTGTTTGTTGGACTTTGTTTACCCATTTGCAGGAAGTAAAACTTACATTTTACTATTCAGTATATCTGTGTGCTGGTTATGTGTTATTCATCACCACTCTCACTATGTTTCCCTGAGTGCACTCATTCTCCTAATGGGGAATACCTCAACACTGGTTCTGGGCCCAGACTCAGACAACTGAGAGTTAGTGTGAATACACAGTACCATATACAGACAGCTGTCTATTGTTTAATCATGGGTTACTGTCCTGGTAAAGATGGTACAAGACACATCAACAAGTCTATCACTGATAACCCAGTTGGATGGAAAAAACTATATTTCTATGTCTATGAAGTGCAGTCTACTTCTGTGTAGGGAATGGTTATGGGCTGCAGTTCAGGATCCACCAGATGTAAATGCTTGGGATCCAGATGATGAGGACGATGCCAAAAAGTTAGCTGACTTTAAACAGAACAACGAATGAGCTCTTTGTATAATTGGACTAACACTGAGTGACCAGCAGCTAGTCCATATTTGTGGAGAAGAGTCTGCTGCTAGGTGTTGGGAGAATTTGAAGAGGATTTATGTTCGTGACAGTGTAGGTACACACATACATCTTACACGTAAGCTGTTTAGAGCACGTCTTCTGAAAGGTGGAGATATATTAGCTCATTTGAACTTTATGAAAAGAACTTTTCAAGAGCTACATGAAAAGGAACTGATTTTTTCAGAGCTGCATCAGGTTTACAACATTCTTTCCTCATTGGATGAAAGTTATGATGATTACATATCTTCACTGGGACTCCTGACCAGAAATGAACTGACATTGACTGACATAACTGGACAATTGTTAGAAGAGGCAAGAAGAAGGCAGGATAGAGACCAACTGAGAGAGAAACAACCACAAGAAGAGGATTTATTTTCAACTACCTATGCTGTTAGGAAATGTTTTTCTTGTGGGGCTAGGGGACATATAGCTAGATTCTGTAAGAAGGGCAAACAACAAAATACTGGTAATAACTAGAAGGCTAAGAAGAATGTTAATTTAGCTATGTCTAGCAATTCAACTGTAAACCATGATTTATGGGTAGTTGATAGTGGGGCATCGCAGTGCATTAGTAGAAATAGCGAGAGGTGTGTAAAGGTGTCCACGAGTAAGCAACATGTATCATGGGCAAATGGATGGATGATGAAAGCATCTGGTGAAGGTACCACATATTGTTCATGTGTAAATGAACATTTACCTATGTTATATGTATTTAAACTGAAATTTAATTTGTTATCAATAAGGGCTTTAGTTAACCTTGGTTATGTAGTAACTTTTAGGGGAGATAACTGTATAATAGAGAAAGAGGGTAAAAGTGTTACTGCTACTTTAGAGAATGATTTACACGTAATGCATGATGACATATTGCAGATGGCTAACTCGGTTTATTACAATGTTAAGCCACATGACGAATGTATAAATTTACTGCATAGACATCTGGGGCACATTAATTTCAAAATGCTGAAACAAACTGTTAAATTGTCAGAGGGAGTAAAATTAAAATCCCATAGAAAGTACTTAAAACTCTAATGCCTGTAATCAGGAGAAAAGTAAGGTTACTCCTGCAAACAGACTGAATGGGTTTAAGACCAAAGAACCTTTAGAGGTTGTTTTTGCTGACATAATTGGTCCTAAAACACCCAGTTTGGGAGGTGCCTGCTATGTTTTGAGTATAATGGACCATTACTCATGGTACAGTTTCTGTTATCTAATGAAAAACAAAACAGAAACGTTCCAACATTTCTTTAATTGGCTAAGATTTGCAGAAAGGAAAATGAGACATAAAGTAATTACTTTAGTTACAGGTAATGGGACTGATTTTATTAATAATAGATTCCAAACGATGTTGAAATTGGCTGGTATCAAGCATAAGAGTTCTGCACCTTACAGGCCACAACATAACTCGTTTATAGAACTAAGAGGGTAAACATTACAAGCCATGGCTCGCACTGTTATCTGATTCAGATTTGCCTAAAACATTGTGGGGTGAAGCCATAAGGTGTACCAACCATGTGTTAAACGATGTGGTGATCACAACAACTGGTGAATTGCCATTCACTCATTGGCATGGCAGAAAACCAAATTTAAGTTATCTGCACACATTTGGAGCTCCAGCATGGGTGCATATTCCCTCACAAGACTGAAAGGGCAACATAGAGCTAGGAAATTATTTTTTGTATGTTACGAGGCCAACCATAGATCATTTAGATTCTGGGTTCCAGGCACAGCTAATGTTTATTGTAGTGCTAGTGCTAAATTTCTTGAGCACACTGGGTGGTATAAACTAGAACAGGAATCCAAAAATGATGTTGTTATCGACACCCAAGTAGTCCCTAACGATGAGATAGTTAAGCCATAAATAGCCATTAAAAAGGAAGAACAGGCACAGGAGGAGGTAGAAGAACAGGAGCAGGTGGAACATGAGAGTCCACTAGTAAGTCCTGAGCTGCCTTGACGTTCAACCTGTATAACACAACCACCAGATAGATATCAGGCTAGTACAGCATGCCAAGTAAATATAGTTCCTATTAACTATAATGAACTGAAACTGTATCCTGCTAAGATTCAGGCTGCCTAGCAAGGAGCAATGGATAAGGAACTGAAATCCTTACAAAGGTTGGAGGTATATGAAAATGTCAGGTTACCACCAGGTAAGCATGCCATAGGGTATAAGTGGATTTATAAAATTAAGACAGGTATGGGTGGGACTATTACCCATAAAGCCGGGTTAGTAGCACAAGGGTTTGATCAGTCAGCCAATGACTATGATGAGGTGTTTGCACCTAGTCTGAAGGCTACCACATTGCGAGCAGAATTAGTGTGGGCAGCTAAGAAGAAGTACACAATAAACCATTTAGATGTTGAGACGAAATATCTACATGCACCGTTGCAACATACTATATATTTAAAGAAGCCTTTGGGAATAAAAACTGATAATAAAATTGATTGCTGGAGATTAAATGAGTCTTTATGGCGTGAAGCAATCAGGCTATGAATGGAACCAGTGCATAGTGAAGGTATTAACAAAGAGGTTTTGTAGCTGGCATGGCTGATCCATATTTATTCAAAAAGGAAAGTGATGGTGTAGTTTCATTGTTGCTATTGTTCGCTGATGACACAGCATTAATCACTAAAACTGAGAAAAAAACTACTGGAATTCTTTCACTGTAAGAGAAGAAATTTAAAATCAAACATTTAGATGAGATTAAACAGTATCTTGGTTTGAAAATAGAAAAAACTAAGGGAGGCTACAAAATCTCACAGGCAGTAAAATTAACCAGTTACTGAAGAAGTTTAAAATGGAACTTTGTAAACTGGCTAAGACACCAATGAGCCAGGAGTTAAGCCACAGTGATGTGCAAAGTCCTGTTTTTGATAAAGACAATCAATCATTAATTGGTAGTTTATACTATTGTAGTAATTGGTCTAGACCAGACATAGCACATAGTGTCAACCAATTAGGCAGGTTTAACACTGAGCCTACTCAAAGGAAAGCTGCTAAGCATGTGTTGAGATATCTTAAACAAATGATGCATTATGCATTATATTTGGAGCCTAAGGATGAACTAAGTTTAACTGCATGTGCCAATGCAAGTTTTGCTACAGACATACCTACACATATATCAACATCAGGTACTGTAGTGTTATTAGGAAAGGTATTAATTGGGTGGCGGTCTATTTGACAAAAACATCTAAGCTTATCAACAATGGAGGCTGAATTCTCATGTTTGTCTCTATTATGTACGGACTTAGTATGTTATAAACAACTAATGATAGACATGGGAAGTAATGTAAAGGAACCTATTGTTGTATATGAAGACAACCAATCAGCAATTCAAATGGCTTCCAATCTCGCCATAAAGACAAAATCAAAACACACCAATCTACGATATCTGAATGTGAGACAATGTGTTCAAAGTAAAATGATTAAACTGGAGTAGTGCATGTCAGAGAATAACATTGCAGATCATTTTATGAAAGCCCAAGGCACTGTAAAACATAAGGCTTGCTGTGAGGAATATGAACTTAAACTGTAAGATTTTATACATTATCCTACCAAAAGGGGAGAATGTTACAATGATAGTCACCTAACAGTTGGGTTGGCAATACATAAACCAGGATAGTCATTTAATACAGTTGTATCTTTAAGAGAATGTTGTAATTGTGATTGGCTGAGATTCCTCCAACAGCCATAAGATGGAGCCAGAAACCTGGTTTGTTCTTTTTTGCATTTCCTTTGCTTTCCTTTTGCCTTTTGCCTGATCGTCATTCTACTTGAATTGCTGTGAGTCTTGCAACTATTCACAAACTCCATTTACTGAACTTTGTTTATGATACTGGTAAAGAAAATGACTTCGTTTTTGGATTATCCCTGGACTGATTATTTTGAATACTAACTGCTTTAACTGCATATGATTTGGACTGTTTGTTGGACTTTGTTTACCCATTTACAGGAAGTAAAACTTACATTTTACTATTCAGTGTATCTGTGTGCTGGTTGTGTGTTATTCATCACCACTCTCACTATGTTTTCCTGAGTGCACCCATTCTCCTAACGGGGAATACCTCAACAGCTATCCCATTTCTTTATCTTGTTTTCTATTTGGAAGAAAAATGACAGCAGTACTGACAAAATGAAAGAAATTATATCCTTTGAACATCCAATATTTGAACGAAACAAAATAATTGAATAGATCATGGAATGAATAGTGTGCCTCTCTTCTGATGCTGCACAATATATTCTTGTGTTTCCTTTCAATAGTGATAACAATTAGGAAGTGTTTACCAAGGACATGCATGTTTAAGATACCTAATAATTTATTATGCCAAATTTGATAAATGACTGATCAATCACTCGAGTTGTTTATTATGGCACTACTGAAGCAGAATACCATGCTCATTTAATTTGAAACAACCAGACACATTGATTTGGACAATAATTGTTAACAAGCAAATGCTTTAGGCTGTGTGACATTTACATGTATTCAGGCATTTAATTTTTTTTTAATAATTGTTGAATGAGTACATATTTATCCTAGATTCTAAGAATGGACATAGAAATGCAACAATAAAAGCTCCAGAATACTTAGTACTAATCTATAGGTATGTTATTGCATCAAACCTACTGATTTGAAATTGCATCAACATGTTGTTTGATTTTCTGTAAACTGTACTAGAAACCAAGAACATCTAGTAAGATCAAAATTGGCAAGATGGTGAATGGAACATTGTGATGTGAACCTGCTCTTTAAAAAAACCAACACAATGCTAGGTTGAATTAACATAGGGATAGAATCAAGATCACATGAAATGTTCATACCGCTTTGTAATGCCTTGGTAAGACCACACCTGGAATATTGCATCCAGTTTGGTCACCACAATATAAAAAAAGATGCTGAGACTCTAGATAGAGAAGAGCAACAAAGATGGTTAGGGGATTGGAGGATAAAAATACAAAGAACGGTTGCAGGAATTGGGTATGTCTGGCTTAATGACAAGAAGGACTGGGGGGAGAAGATAACAATATTTCATTATCTAAGGGCTGCCACAAGGAAGAGAGTTGTATTGATGGCATTCTTAGCAAGAACCTAATATTTGCAATATAGTTTGTTTCATATGTGAGAATTTAATCATTTATATCAACAAAATATTGACAACGAAATAAACCCCAGACATTATAGAAACCCCATTTACAGAATTATCAGAGAAGCCATAGAGATTGAAAAAAGACCTGGAAGCATGAATAGAAGAGGTGACTCCAGCAGACTGTCAATTATCTGGAAGCCTGCACTCACAAAAAATTCTCCACACCTCAAGCCAAGCAAACACCTGGGCACAAACAGACCCCCTGCCCCTGATACCTCCAGCTCAGACACACCCCAACCAGCCACCCAGATGAAACCTAGCTTCCTAATAAATGATAGCTGGCCATTCACACAAAGCCAAGCTGCACTAAAAGCTCCCAATACAGGAAACATAATGTTGCCAGCCAACAAGACAAAAAAATGCAACAAAACAGACAGAAGATATTAGAAACACCAATCAAGCAGAACACAGCAAACTTCAAGACCAATAAACACAGACCAAGACTCCCAACCAATCAGGATGAAGAAAAAAAACATTCTAACATAGCGGTAGGCTAGCACCAAATATAAAACAGAAACGGCTATGAAAGCCTGACTCAGAGACGAACACAATACACAAGCCTGATGATGGCAGATGAGACTCTGCCAAAACATTGCTACAACTTTAAAAGCACAACTATAATGATGTGGGAAAATACCCCAACAAAGCTGACTACTATACACACACACACACACACACACACACACACACACTCCTTCCAAAATAAGGATGGAAATGGGAGTGGTCCAGTTTCTAATTTTAACATTCCCCATTGCACCAAATTTCTATAATTGAATTTAACTGCTTTGCTGCTGTATTTTTTGGAAATTTTGGATAACTTTTAAAGGTGTAACTTGGGGTGACATTGTCTTGCAGAGAGATCTGCTCCCAGTACTACCCAATGTTCCCTTCCTCCCACCCAAAAAATCACCAACTACCAACTAACCAATCCATAAACCTGTATCATTACTTTTCTGGTGTATTACATATGGCTTTCCAGCTTGCTAGAAATTGGTTGCATCGTTTACAACTCAGAAACCTCCCCACCTGTCAAACAGAAAGCTCCAATTTTCCCTACAGTACTTTAAAGCCTCTTCAAATTTAATTTGGGAAGGATGGTTAAACTTCAATCTCTCATCTTCCTTTTCATGCTGCATGCTTTTTCTCATCCTTTGTGAGGGAATAACTATAGATTTGCTATGACATAAATAAAGCACATTTGGAGAACAAAAATGCAAAGCTACTTTCTAGATAATTAATGTACTTGTGCACTAGATTCAATGGGAAGGGTTTTTTTGTTAGAATTATTTCCTCAGAAACAGCAACTACTGCAGTTTTACTATTACTGCATTTATAGCACTTAATTTTAAGTTCATTTGAAAATCTCAGTCCTAATTCATTGCTGCAAATGACATCTCTGGACCAGGGGATTAAGCCAACAAAATCCTAATCATGACATACAGTAGGATCTGGTTATCTGAGGGACCATCGATTGCTATCCATCCAGTATGATGTAGCAGATTTGGACTGGAACTCATCAATTAAACAATGCCATCTTATAGGACAAAAAAGCAGTAACTCTGGAATGATATTTCTCAGAGATTCATATGTCCTGCAGCCTTATTTAAGCAAATCTTTAAAACCTGGCTCTCACACCGACCTTAGGATAGAGTAGAACAGGGGTCCTCAAACTACAGCCCCCATGCCAGATACATCCCACTGAAGCAATTTATCCAGCCCATGCGTCATAAGAGGGGCAGTGACATCAGTAGAAAAGTCAATTTCATATTCCAGAGCTCTAGTCATAGGACTGGCCCTTTGGTCATCCCAGATCAGCTCCTCCACCCGGGTGCACCTGCCTGCCAGAGAGCGGCCAGGCAGCCCATGATGGAGCTGGAATTCTCCATTGTAGAGGGTGCTACAAGAAGTGGTGCAAGGAGTAGCACAGCTCTCACTGGCTGGAGTGAGGTAATGGCATGGTTGCAGCAAGGTAAGGTGATTCAGGCAGGCTGAAGTGGCAATGGCAATGGCCAGAAACTTAGCGCGGGAGTGAAGTGCCCCTGTACTTGCTTTTGCGTGGCAACAGCAGTCTGCCTTCATCGCAATACATTTGCATTCAAGGCAGCCCTTGCCTCTTGCCGCTTCTTCCTGCTCAGGGAGATGCACAACCTGCTCTCTGCCTCAAGACACTGGCCTGACCTACGCCACAGCTGCTGCTGCTACTGTTGCCACCTTTATGGCCTGCCTGCTTCTTTTGCAGGGCCTTGCAGAGCAAGTGATATTTAGCATGCTTCACATTGAGGGAGATGGGTTCCCTCCCCCTTCTGGAGCCCATTATAACACAGGCCCACAATGTGACCCTGGCCCACTCGCTCCTGGCAACAGCAGCGGTATCAGCCACAGTGCAGGTCAGGCCATTGTCTTGGGGAAGACAGCAGGTCACCCCTCTTCCTGAGTGACTGAGGCATGACTAGAACCGACAAGGACTGGAAGAAGTGCCCGTGAGACCCAGCAACAGATGAGGCATTGGAGAATCAGCCCCAGTTGCTTCTCTTCGCTGCAGTGCTTCCGGGATGTGGCTTACAGCTCCGAGCTCGAAATGGTGGGAGTCAAGGACTGCCTTGAGTGCAAATGTACTGCGATGAATGCCCATTACAATGTGGAGCCACAATGCATCAGGTGCAGCACGGGTTTGGCAATTGTCTTGGGATGGAAAGCAGGTTGCATGTCTCCCCAAGTGACTGAGGCACTTCTAGCACCAACAAAGGCTGGAAGTTGCCACCTGCTGTTCTCTGGTGGTCAGTCTGGCAGCAAGACTCAGCTAGCGATGAGGCACCAAAGAATCAGAATTATACAGACACACACACACACACAGAGAGAGAGAGAGAGAGAGAGACAGACAGACAGACAGAGACAGGCAGGCAGGCAGGAAGGCAGGCAGTGTGATGACCTGGGGCAAGGCACAATGGTAACACAGTCAAATAAGCAATAACAGTCCCTTTATTATCTCCAACTTTGCCCCCAATGTCTAGGTTACCTTTGGCTGGAGAAAAACTCTCCCTGGAACAGCCTTTAACTGTAGAAAATTCAGTCCAAAACAAGGTACATACAAACTGCAACTAAAAATCCAAACAAACCAATCTGAAGTAATTAATTTGACAAGGCAGGAGAAGAAATTTCAGACTTGAAAGCATGGCAAAACTCACACAGTTGGGAAGATGCCAGGAACACAGATAAGCCACAATGATACAAGATAAATTCATATTGGCTCCCAGCAGCTTGCTGCACACAATTTGCTTTTTTATACACTGTGTTCCCAGCTGCAGCTAATGAAGGGAACCAGGGCCCTTTCCTCCCCCGTAAGCCACACAACTCACATTGCTCCCTTCTCCGTTCCTCCCTGCATGCCCTAGGATGAAGAGAGAGTGGGCCTGACTTCCCTCTCCTTGCTCTACCTCTTCCCTGCTCTGCCCAGCCAAACTTTGCCCTTCCCCAGTTTCTTCCACAGCCAACAGAGCCACACTCCCATTCCCTGTCAGCTGTTCGGCTTCTCCCTCCAAGTCAGATTCCGACAGGGGCATGACACACAAACACACAGAGAGACAGAGAGACCTACACACACACACACACACACACAGAGAGAGAGAGAGAGAGAGAGAGAGAGAAAGAGAGAGGGAGAGATAGATACACAGAGAGGGACATAAAGAGAGGGATACACACAGAGAGAGAAAGAGAGAGAGTGAGAGAGGCAGAGATACATAGAGATAGACAGAGAAAGACACACACAGACACACACACACACACACACACACAGAAAGAGAGAAAGAAAGACACACAGAGAGAGACACAGGGAAAGAGAGGCAGAGAGAGAGAGGCAGAGAGGCACAGGGATACACACAGAGAGAGAAAAAGAGAGACACACAGAGAAAGATAGAGAAAGTCACACACACACACACACAGAGCAGAGAGAGAGAGACACAGAGACTTCACCCCATTTTTAAGGGGTCCTTAAAGGGTGTGTACATAAGTGCACCAGCGTGCCTACCATCTCTGTCTTACTGTTCCCATGTATCTGTATTTACTTCCTTTGTTCATGTTTATGTTCATACCTATATTTGTTGTCTTGTACATGTCTGAAAAACAAACAAACAAACAAACAAACTTTGAATTGTACCCAGAACTATACTGAGAACCAGTGCAGTGGGGTTACATGTGCCAAATAGCTAACACTGTTTACAATCAAAGTACCTTTTAGCTACAAATTGTACCTGCTCTTGCACCAAGGGAACTAATCTATATAATTATATAGACACATCCACATAATATTCTTAACAATATGAAAATAATTTGCTTTCTCTGAGATAAAACCTAACCTTGGCATTCCTGAAAAGTTTTCCATCCAAATATTTAAAAGGTCCATTTGTTTTTATCTTCCTGAACCAAAGTTGATCAGCTGATAGTACATTTTTTATTATATCTTTTATGTACCTCTTGAATATCTTCCTTTTCACTGAGATCTTCTCTGTACAAATATTGAATGGATTCTGTTGGGTGAGTTTATCTCTTTTATATACTTTTTTGATAAATACATTTTGCAAAATATTGTTTTGATTTATTATTTTATTAGTGTATTTTATTTTTTATTATAATTTTATTGCATTCTACACAGTAGGCTTTGATGCTCAAATACAAGCATCTTGGGGAAAATTTATGTTTATTGCTATGAATATTTTTGAAAAGATGAATTCTCATCAATAATGCTGATATTCTATGCAGTTATTTTTATATCTGCAATGTACATTAATGTTGATAGCTGGATATTATGAGATACATGGCATACAAAAGCAATTTATGTTTTGGTAACTACTTGCTAAAATATTTCTGTAATATATACTATAAATACATATAATTAAAAAAAAATCTAAACTAAAAAAAGAAATATGTAATCTCATATACATAGTATACTTATCACTGAATCTTGATTAGTCATATTGAGTTGCTGCTGAAATCCATTACTCCATTTTCATTGGAGTTTAAATGTGACTAACTTAGCCTGTATCCAATGAAGGGGGGAAAAATGTAAAGTTACGTGAAAATTAAAGTGATGCAAGATATCCTTAATTTGATGTGGGGAAAAAATGTATTTTACTTTCACCTTTTCCTGAGAAACAGCTACATGAATATTTACCAGTTGTTTGAGTGATGTATGTTTATTCTAGTGCTCTTTCCTTCTCATTTTATATACAAGGATTCTACAATTCTTGTCTATAATATATAATTTTATATATAATATGACAGTTCTAATGTACCTTTAAGGTCAAATATACACAATTTTTGACATTTTCTAAATTGCTTCCAGGAAGTATTTCTGTGATATTATCATGGTTTAGAAAATACCAATCCTCTTTAAAGATCTTTTGAAATGTATTTAAAACTGGCTACCATGTTATGCTTTCACATGTTTTTCCATTTCTAGCGCCAGTCTGAGCTTTGTTAATTCATTCAGTTTATCTTCACAGGATTTAACTCCCCAGCGTTTCTTTCACCAAGATTACTTCATACTTTCACTAAAGATGGTGGTGGGCTGACCTTCTCCCACTATTCTCTGTATTACACTCAGGAAAAGAAGAGTTTTCCACCTCTCTACCAATTAACCCAATTGGGTTAATTGGGAGATGCCAATTTTCAGATGCATTTCCTAGGCTGTTTGCTGTAATCAGAAGGTTCCGTTTCTTTTAGCTTCCCAAAGAATTGTTCAAGAGCACATTGGCTGTTATGTAAATCATAATGTAAACTATTGATTCTAAATTGTGACATCACAAAATCTCACAAATCTATTCACTTCTTTAGTAAAGATGGCAACAAACTTCTTTAAGGGCTGTCATCTCCCAGGCAGAAGGAAATCAACAACTAGCAGATGCCCTGAATATGTTTTACTGCAGGTTTGAAAGGAAACTACAGCCACCTATCTCCACAACCACTGTGTCAAATGCACCGACAGCCAAGCCTCCTACAACTGACCCCAATCCTTTGGGCTCAACAGCCTCTGGTGATCACAGAAAAAGAAGTGCAAGATCTATTACACAGACAAAAGCCAGGAAAAGCACCAGGGCCAGAGAAGATTACTCCTTCTTGCTTAAAAGTCTGCGTTGATCAATTGGTCCCCATCTTCACCCAAATCTTCAGTAAATCACTAGAGATGTGCTATGTTCCTTCTTGCTTCAAATGCTCTACTATCATCCCAGTGCCAAAGAAGCCCTCCATCAGGGAACTGAATGACTACAGACCAGTTGCTCTAACACCCATAGTTATGAAAAAATTTGAAAGGCTAGTCTGTCCTACCTGAAAACCCTCACAGATTTGCTGTTAGACCCTTGCAGTTTACATATTGAGCAAATAGATCAACAGATGATGCTGTTAATATGGCTCTGCACTATATCCTACAATACCTTGAATCTCCAAATACCTATGCAAGGGTCCTCTTTGTAGACTTCAGTTCAACATTCAATACCATCATTCCAGACATTCTTCTAACTAAACTAAACCAAACCAGCTAGCAGTACCTGAACATATTTGTAAGTGGATCATAAGCTTCCTAACAGAGAGGAAGCAGCAGCTGAAGCTAGGCAGGATCACATCTGATACCTGTACAATTAGAACCACCCCCTCCAAGGCTTTGTGCTTTCTCCACTTCTCTTCTCTCTATATGCCAATGACTGCATCTCAAATGATCCATCTGTTAAAATACTGAAGTTTGCAGATAACACAACAGTGATTGGTTTCATTCGAGACGACGAATCCGCATACAGAAGGAGATTGTACAACTTGCCTTGTGGTGTTACCAGAACAATCTGGAACTGAACACATTCAAAACCATAGAAATGGTGGTAGATTTTAGGAGGAAACTTCCTATACTACCACCTCTTACAATATTAGACAACACAGTATCAACAGTAAAGACCTTCAAGTTTCTAGGTTCTATCATATCACAAGGCCTAAAATAGATACCTAACATCAAAAAAAAAACATCATCACAAAAGCACAACAAAGAATGTTCTTTCTGCACCAACTCAGAAAGCTGAAACTGCCCAAAGCAGCTGCTGATGCATTCTATAGAGGAATTATTGAGTCTGTCATCTGCACCTCTATAACTGTCTGTTTTGGTTCTGCAACCCAACAGAACAGACACACTTCAGAGGATAATTAGGACTGCAGAAAAAACAATTACTACCAACCTGCCTTCCATTGAGGACCTGTATACTGCACGAGTTAAAAAGAGGGCTTTGAAAATATTTACAGACCCCTCACATCCCGGACATAAATTGTTTCAACTCCTTCCCTCAAAACGATGCTATAGAGCATTACACACCAGAACAACTAGACACAAGAACAGTTTTTCCCCGAATGTCATCACTCTGCTAACCAAATAATTCCCTCAACACTGTTCAACTATTTACAAAGACTGCACTACTGTTACTATTAATCTTCTCATCACTCCTTATCACCCATCCTCTCCCACTTGTGACTGTACAACTGTAACTTTGTCGCTTGTATCCTTATGATTTATATTGAGTGTTTCCTAGTATTTTGATTGCTTATTGTATCCTATGACTATCATTAAGTCTTGTACCTTATGATTCTTGACTCTTGATGAATGTATCTTTTCTTTTATGTACACTGAGAGCATTTGCACCAAGACAAATTCCTTGTGTGTCCAATCACACTTGGCCAATAAAGAATTCTATTCTATTCTATTCTATTCTATTCTATTCTATTCTATTCTATTCTATTCTATTCTATCCTCCAGAAATGTCAGCAATGAAGCAAGTTGAAATTTTTCCTTTATTCCTTATCTGAATTGTTCTATCTCCATCTTTTCTCTTGATCTACTTGAATTTTTATTCCACTTGAAACTCTTCCAAATATTCTTGCTGTTTCTCTGATTTCATTAAACAAAAGCTCTCTCTCCCCTTTAACTGTTCTTAATAACTTGGAGAGGTTCTCAGATGGTAACATTATTGAGCTGTCAAGAAGATAAAAATGTTGCTGTGATAATCTTGGTCTGTTCATTGCAGAATGAAAACAGATCCTGATCAGTTGTTAGCTCCAATTATATGTGAAAACATGGATCTTATTAGTGAGTGTTTATGATAGATAAGCACAAATTCTTTATTTGCCATTGAAGTCCCATGTGGTTTGATATCAAATAAGGTAGATAAGTTGACGTATAGTGTTAGAAAAAAAATCCTTGTCCATTCCACAACTGGGTAGATAAGCACAGGACGACTGCTTCAAGTGGAAGTAAAAAAATTTGACAGCAAAAATGAAGGCACAATTCAGTTCTTAAGGTAGGCTATGAGATTAGGAAATTAAGGTGTAGTATTTATAAGAACAAAGGGGTTTGATTGTGGAATATTGGATGATGTGCAGTAAGTTAAATATATACATTGAGATGTTTCTGCCCTGGGAAATCCTGACAAAGAAGGTCCATCCCTTGTCCTGTGGAATATATGAACTTAGATGTATAAACCTCTTGGTGTGGAGTTTAATGAGGAATCTGGTATCAGGGTGCAGTCTTGGGATCCCTTATCTTAAAGGGATCCTGTTTTAGGTTTATTTCCTGGTGTTGGCTCACTTCCTGAACAGAGATATTTAATCAACTGAGCCTGAGTGTCTTAAAATGGACAGTGTTATGTCCCTGGAACTCTAGGAGTTCCCACTCAGGTCCGTTCACATTGCGGGGGAGGTTTTCCCCCTCGCTCATTGGTTGGTTCTCCCCAGCAGCCAGCTATAAAAGCAGGCTGCGGGGTCCAACCAGTTGCTGATCGCTGCGAGCCAGTTCCAGGCTTGGCAAGCACGGTCAGTCCTTTATTGCTATAATAAAGTATTTGTTGCACTCATGCTCTGGTTCAGCCTCTCATTGCCCAAACTTAACACTGGCGACGAGGATGGGATGGCTACCAGAAGCACCATGCAACCGCTGAGTCACTAGCCGCCGATCCGCAGCCAGAGAGAGCGGTCAGCAAGCAACAAGAGCGAACGCTGATCCGCCGCCAGAGAAAGCGGTCAGCAAGCAACGAGAAGCGAACGCTGATCCGCAGCCAGAGAAAGCGGTCAGCCAGTAACGAAAGTGAGAAGCGTCTGTAGCCGATTGTTAGCCCAGCTACAGGAAAAGTGAAGCGCTGCGAGTCACAGCCGCTCGTTGTTTTAGGTGCGAAATTCAAACGGCTGTCTTTGAATTTCAAACCTAAAAGGTACAGCGCGGTGCTGTAAGCCAAGTCACTGACGCCCACGCAGGCGCGAATTTCGAAACGCTGCCAACGGCTGACAGCCTAACCTCGTGCTTAGCCCAGAGAGAGAGAGAGGATTGTGGAAAAGCCTCTCCAGAGCTGAAATCACTTGCCTGCCACAGGCACCAGAAACCTTTTGCTGCTGCCCCAGAGAGATTTTGTCCACAGATTGTACAACCGATTTCCTCACTATGAATTCCAACCCAGTCTTCCCAGCGTTCAAACCGGATGAGGAGAAGTGGGAATCATACAAGAACCGCTTTAACCATTACATCGACGCAATTGGGCTGGCTGATGCTGGGGAGCACCGGAAAAAATCCTATTTCCTGATCTACTGTGGAGCCATCGTCTTTGACACTGCCACAGCTCTCGTGGCTCCACGTGAGTTAAAAACGCTCCATGGTCTGAACTGTTAGAAATCCTTACTAACCACTATTCTCCCAGACCTTCACAGATTGCCAGGCGATTCACCTTCCGTATGAGGAAGCAATCAGACAAAGAGACCATCAACCAGTACATGGCCGCCCTCAGGACAGCAGCACTCCATTGTGGGTTTGGGACCTACCTGGAGGACATGCTCCTCGATCAACTAGTCTGCGGGGTCAAGGATCTCCACCTCCAAAGGTGCTTACTCGCTAAGAAGGACCTCAACCTCGCACAAGCCGTCGAGGAGGCCCTGGCAGCAGAACTGGCAGCACACTCAGCCACCGAAATCCATGGTCCAACTTCCAAGCTAACGACAGTTCCAGTCCACTCCGAGGAGGTGGTAGCAGAGGAAGCCCCTAGTGATGAAACCGACATCCACCGCCTCACCAACGCCAGGCATCCACAGGTAGGAGCCAAGCAAGAAAGCATCAGTCCACCCAAGCACATCACCCTGTGCCTATCCTGTGGTGGATCTCATCCGAGGGCCGCCTGCAAATTCAAAGGAGCCACCTGCAACACCTGCCACAAAAGGGGGCACATCGCGAGAGTCTGTCAAGCCTCTCAAAACTCAGCACAAAGGCACCCTTCCTTCTCACACTCTGGACCTCAGAGGCAAGTATTGAACTGTCGCACTCACCACCATGCCAAGCACACTTGCCATACCATTAGTAAAATCTCTCTCTCTCCGTTTTGTTAGAAGGTAAACCGTGCCGCATGGAGGTTGACACAGGGTCAGCGCTCTCAATTATCTCGTGGAGCACCCTCAAGAGGCTACAGCCCAGCCTATCAACAAGCCGGCTCCAGAAGTGCCAGTTTAGCCTGAAGGACTACCAGGGAAGGTCATTCCTGTAATCGGCAGAGGCAAGTTCCTTGTCAATTTTAAAGCTTTCAAAGGTCACCTACCTCTAGTGGTAGTTAATGGCAATCTCCCCACACTCTTGGGGCTCGATTGGTTTCCCCATCTCGGCCTAGGGCTAACAGGAGTCCATGCTGTCTCAACCTCTGACACTGACTCCTAATTCGCTGATTACTCAGATGTATTCAGCGATGAGCTGGGGTGTTATAACGGTACCCCTATCTCATTCTCAGTCGACCCCCAGGCAGTCCCAATCAGGCTAAAACCACGTAGAGTCCCATTCGCTATTCGGCCAAAACTAGATGCAGAATTGGATAAACTATTAAAACAAGGGGTCATTGAGCCAACAGATTTCGCCAAATGGGAGACGCCCATTGTCACACCCTCAAAAAGACGGTAGCCTGAGAATTTGCTCGGACTACAAGACCACAATTAATAAGTTTTTACAAGTTAGCGCTTACCCAGTGCCCGTCATTCAGCATTTATTACACACTTTTGAACCTGGCAGCATTTTTGCCAAATTGGACATGTCTCAAGCGTATCAACAGTTCCCTGTTGACAGCCAAACAGCGGAACTCCAGACCATTGTCACCCACAGGGGTGCTTTCCGGTGCAAGCGTCTCCAATTTGGCGTAAGTGTTGCCCCAGGCATTTTTCTATCGCTCATGGAGTGGATTTTGCAGGGCCTCCCTGGTGTAGTACCCTACTTCGACGACATCTTAGTCTCGGCCAGGGACAGACCCCAACTCTTCCAGAGAGTTCGAGCAGTATTAGAGAGGTTCAGACAGCATGGCCTCAAATTAAAAAAGAAAAATGTGCCATTGCCACTAGACAGGTGGACTTTCTGGGTTATAAAATTGACACCTCAGGCATTCACCCCTGGAGTCCAAGGTTAAGGCAATTCACGAGGCACCCACTCCAACCTCCAAAACTGAACTGCAGGCCTTCTTGGGGCTATTGAACTTTTACGCATCCTTCCTGCCCCATAAAGCATCAGTGGCAGAACCCCTACACAGACTGTTGGATAAAAATCGCCTTGGCACTGGGGTCACAAAGAAGACTCCGCTTTTCGGCACAAATCACTACTCACGTCAGAGGCGGTGCTTATTCAGTTCGACCCCAACCTTCCATTAGTGCTAGCAGCAGACGCATCCCCTTTTGGAATTGGGGCAGTATTAAGCCACAGGCTCCCCAATGGCTCCGAGGCTCCCATCGCTTTTTTCTCCAGGACGCTCTCTGCAACAGAGCGCAATTATAGCCAGATCGATAAGGAAGCTCTAGCAGCTGTTGCAGCAGTGAAGAAATTTCACGAATTTCTCTTTGGCCACTTTTTCGAGCTGGTCACATCACAAGCCTCTCCTGGGTCTACTAGCTGGGGACAAACAGACCCCTCAAGTCCTTTCTCCTAGAATGATGAGATGGACCCTGTTCCTAGCGGCATACTCGTATAGACTCATACACCGCCCAGGTAAAACATTGTCCCACGCTGACGCTCTCAGCCGCTGCCCCTTGCCGGCTCCTGCTGAAGACCCTGCTCCAGTCCACGCTATTTTTGAGGTCACCCAATTGGACCTCCCCATCACTGCCCTTGACATTGCTGCTAAAACCAAGGCAGACAAAACAATCGCCCAGGTACTGGACTGGGTGAGGAGGGGGTCGCCGGGCGGTGATGTTGAAAACAAATTTACACCTTTCAAGACCCGCCTGCAGGAATTATCCAGTTTGCAGGGCTGCCTGCTGTGGGGCACTCGAGTGGTCATCCCGACCTCACTGCGTACCCGAGTTCTGGAGGCGTTGCACGAGGGGCACCCTGGCATCGTCAGAATGAAGGCATTAGCATGCAGCTACGTATGGTGGCCGGGCCTCGACGAGGACATCATCAGATGGGTAAGCTCCTGCCATCCCTGCCAGGAATCCCGTCCAGCTCCTCCTGTTGCCACCCCTACTAAGTGGGAAAGCGCCAGCGCTCCGTGGTCCAGAATTCACATCGACCTAGCCGGCCCATTGCATGGGAAAATGTTCCTAGTGGTCGTGGACTCCTACTCTAAATGGATTGACGTGGCACAGCTATCCACGACCACCACACTAGCGATTACCAAGGTATTAACTCGCCTGTTTGTAACACACGGGCTGCCTGACTCCATTGTTTCCGACAATGGCCCACAGTTCGCATCAGCCGAGTTCAGCCGTTTCGCTGCCAACCTGGGCATCCGCCACATTTTCACGGCCCCATTTCATCCTGCCAGTAACGGATTGGCTGAAAGAGCCATCAGGACCACTAAAGAAGCCCTAGCTAGGTTCAGCAAGGATGACTGGCACCACAAACTCTCGCGTTTCCTGATGAGCCAGCACTCAACTCCGTGCTCAGTCACCAATAAGTCCCCAGCTGAGCTCCTGATGGGCAGGCGCCTGAGGACTGTATTGGACAGACTTCACCCACATTACTGCCCTGACTCTCCCTCGCTTCCACATCGGGGGTTAGACATTTTATCTTACAGGAACCCGTATTCACGAGGAACTTCGCTGGAGACCCTCTGTGGATCCCGGGCGAGATCGTGGCCATCACCGGACCCAGGTCATATCGAGTCAGACTGGAGGACGGCCGAATATGGAGAAGGCACCTGGACCAGCTGCGAAGGCGTCACAGCACCCTCGTCAGCAGTGACCCAGAATTACAAACCGGAGCGAGGCCTCAGCATCAACCCCACATCAGCATCAATCCCAGTGACCTGCTTACACCAGCAGCCGTTCCAGGGAATCCGAACACAGACAGCGGCGTCCAGTTGGCTGACCAGTCCGAACCAGTCAACGGGAGCACGTCCCCAGTGACCAGCCCTACGAGTCCCAGGCCAACCCGAACCGAGGGGCGCGTTAGTGACACTCTACCGATTCTGCCTTCCCCTACAGACTCTGAACTGACAGACAATCCACCAGAGCTGCGCCGTTCTGGGCGCCAGCATAAACCTCCTGCCTACCTCAAAGACTATGCGTGTTCGCATCTGGGGGGAAGGGGTGTTATGTCCCTGGAACTCTAGGAGTTCCCACTCAGGTCCGTTCACATTGCGGGGGCAGTTTTCCCCCTCGCTCATTGGTTGGTTCTCCCCAGCAGCCAGCTATAAAAGCAGGCTGCGGGGTCCAACCAGTTGCTGATCGCTGCGAGCCAGTTCCAGGCTTGGCAAGCACGGTCAGTCCTTTATTGCTATAATAAAGTATTTGTTGCACTCATGCTCTGGTTCAGCCTCTCATTGCCCAAACTTAACAGACAGGAAGAGATTTAGTTGGTTCTCTGTATCTGTATTTGAGGTTTGCAATCAGAGATGGTTGGGGTTGATTCATGATCTCACTGGGGGAGGGTGTCCTAATCACTTTTATTTTCCACGAGTGGGAAAGGAAAATTTTCTGACTACTGGTCTTCTAGCTATAAAAATTGCTTATATTGGGATTCTTTTTACAATTAATAAAAATGCTGCAGGTAGTTTTTGACTTAGAACCACTATCAAGACTGGCAAAGATGTTTAAAAACATGTTCTCCAAATTATGGAAATGTAACCAGATACTGGTCATAAGTCACTTTTTCAGTGCCTTTGTAGTTTTGTAAGTCCCTAAACAAATGGTTATAAGTGAAGGACTACCTGAATTTCCTAAACAATTTAAGATTTTTTTTAATTTAGTATTTTGCTAAGGATTTTCTTTACTCTTTTTAATTATTTTGGTAACAATTGATAGTATTAGCTTGTATTAGTATACAAATCCAATGAAATACAATTAAATGTATGAAATCAATTGATTTTACTGGGCACCTCTACATATCAGTATCCCATCTATATCTGCCTCCAGCTTCAATATCTCATTTATGAATCTCAAGCTGATTTTCAGTCACCCTCATTTTACTGCTGGCTTGAATTACTGCAAATGGGCCACCACTCAATCTGTTGTCTTTCCAGCTGATTTGTGCCCAGGTACAACAGACACCCCCTGATACCTCCAGTCCAAACACACTCCATCCATCCATCCATCCAGATGAAACCTAACTTCCTAATAAATGACAGCCAGCCATTCACTCGAAGCCAAGCTGTGCTGAAAGCCCCCAATACACAAAACACAATGTTGCCAGCTAATCAAGAGAAAAAAAATACAAAACAGACATAAGATATTACCAATCAAGCAGAACACAGCCAATTCCAAGACCAATAAACACAGACCAAGACTCCTAACCAATCAGGATGAAGAAAAAAACCATTCTAACAAAGCACGAGGCTAGCACCAAATTTAAAACAGAAACTGCTGCAAAAGCATGACACACGATGAAGACGAACCCAACACACAAGCCTGATGATGGCAGATGTGATTCTGCTGAAAGGTTGCTACAACTTTGAAAGCATAATATATATATATATATATATATATATATATATATATATATATATATATATAGGACACACACACACATATACATATAGTATTCAGCTTTGTTCGGGTATATATCCTAAATATTTGAGTGTAATTTAAAAAAATAAAAACAAATACTGTTACATCATTTTTGGGGTGGGCAGTCCAATGGATTCCTTTCAGAGGACATACATTGAAAGTTTTAAATAATTTTATGATGAATTATATTTGTTTTTCTACTTATGAATTAATATTTACCATTGTTAGGCTTAGAAAATTGCAATATGTTAAAATAATTGTATTTATTTCCATTGCATTGCCCCCTGTATGCAATGATGCTGCATACATGGGGATCAAATCTATAAGTTTAAATCTATTAGCCTCTGATAATGAATGCTTGATAGAAAGTTTTCACTCTGCTCTGGAATGATTTTCTTGAAACCTTATAATACAATTACAACATGTAAAAACTTAATGTGATAAAGAATATATATTTCTGTAGCTTCCATTCATGATGCATATGTTCCATTTCATCCATAGGGTATATTAAAGAACTCTGCCAAAAATGGTTTTGCAACAGTTGTTTCATCCATTGCTTGCAGAAGTGGGGCTATTATGGAATTTCTTCTGTATCTGGTAACAACCTGGCCAAATATTTGAAAGATCTGCTGTAGGTTTAGTTGCATGTATCTGTTCCTGGCATCAAGTGGAAAAAAGGATAGATGAGCAAATTCATTTACAAATTTGACTGAAGTTGTGGACTGAAGTCCCTCTATTTAACTTGAATTTGTAAAATCATTAGCTCTTTCCTTTTCCTGTGATATGTGAGTATTTATTGCTAAGAGATAAACATTCAAAATAATGATCCTGACTCTTTACTCCCAAGAAAATTATTCCAAGACTCTCAGAAGCCATTAGAAAAACTATATAGTAGTCAAATAGATAAATAATAAACTGATCTATTTCAGTTTCTTTCATCTCTCTCTTAGCTCCTTAAACTGACCTTTTCATGTTAAATGTCTATAATTTGTGAGCTAATTTTCTAATTATTTTAATTTGCACATATGTAAAATAGTTCAATGTCTCTATTTTTCCAGAGAGGTGAAGGAGACAGATGGCGGTTTCTCTATGCCAGGTTACACTCACAAAGCATCAGTGACATAAGCAAGCCTAAGATTAAGCAACTGGCCCAAAGGCCATACCACGCTAAATCTAGTGTGAGCAACACTGCATGATGAACTGAATGCACACACACACACACACACACACACACACACACACACACACACACACGGAGACACTTTCAGAAGATCCTGTAAAAGGTGAATAAAATCTTGGAAGTATAATGTTCTCACAAACTTTTGTTGAAACGAGACAGCCAGGAGCATCTTTTGAGATTCAGTAGTTGTCCTAGTACCTGGAAAAACTTTCAGTCTTGGGTTTAAGCTATATTGCACTGCATTGCATTGCATTTGATTGTACTGTATGCATGTCAACTGTCTCAAATCCTTCTGATGACTCTGGATTAAGGAGAGTATAAAATATCCATATAAAACTAGTTTATAAATAAAATCTTTCTTTAAAATCAGCCCAACAATCTCCAAACTACAAACTAGTAGCAAAACACAATCATTTATTTGGTTAAGGTATCACATTTGTTAGAACCCACACATTGTAACTTCCTTAACATCCTTATTATAAGCCATGGATTGTCGGAGCATGGAAAGTCAATCAGTAAACTTTTAAATGTTTTTTTAAAGATTAAACTAAACCCTATCTAAAGTGATTATCTTTTCCTTTTAGCACCTTGGAAAGTTTCGATCAGCATTAATATGATCATATAGTATTTACAAATAAAACATTATATTAATCATTCATGACAGAATTTTATAGCATGCACTGCCTTGTGTTCCATTATATAGTGTGGAACAAACTGATTATAGACAAAAACAATTTTTAGAAATTTGACTTCTTTAGCCATACAAATTATCTTTTGTAAATAAAACATTACCAGTAGAAGAGATAATCATATTCAAGGTAAAGCATGTTTGTTTCTGTTCTTTTTGCTGATATTTATACCCAAATAATCTCTTCCTTTTTATTTCTAATCTCAATGTTACCTCATGGATCAATAATAAACAGAAATTGTAATATCCACTGATAAAGGCTATTAGTATAGGACATTATTTGGACTTCATTTTTCATTATTGATTGGTAACAAGGTGAAATAAAGAAAGAATTATTAATTTTATTTCTGAGAATATAGAGTATTATTGTTATCTAAGACATAATATTTTGAAAGATGCTGATTTAATATTTCAACGTTCTGTCTAATTTTCTTACATACCCAAAGCAACTAACAAACCCAGAACCTGAAATGTTATTTAATGGAGAGACAGGGCCTTTACAAACTCAGTGTCAAAACAATAAAGATAAAATCAAAATATATACATTAAGTCTTTCAATTTTTCTTTATCCAAGATATAACCCTCTGCAAAACTTAGTAATTGTTGCTTTTAAAAAAAAAGAGGGAGATAGAAGTATCAGTAGTGGCAAAAGTGCACATGTAGTTAGAGTAGAAGAATCCAGATACACATGAAACAACTGCAAAGAATTAGTTCTCTGTGAATTTCTAGTTGTAAGTCTGGATTTCTACAGACCAGGATTGTAAGCAACTAATCATAAGTCAAGGACTATCTGTAATGCGTTGTGTTCTATATGGGGCTGCCCAGTTAGAAGCTAAAGCTGACCCAAAACACAATTCCATGAGCAGTGATGGGTAAACCTTACTATGCCCAAGTAACATTGTTGTATGTGCCACATTGGTTGCTAGTTGGCTCCTGGGTACATTTCAAGGTGCTGATTATTAGCTATAAAATTCTATTTGGCATAGAGCTTAGCTATCTGGAGATCTACCTTTCTCCCATACAGCCCACCCATTCTGTGCATTTTGGTAGGTTCACATGGCCTGGATCTCTTCAATTAAGCTATGTCAGCTAATGGGCCTCTCTGCTGTAGTATCTTCCTTTTGAAATAATATCTCCAGAGATTCAAATGGGTCCCACATTAAAAGTTCTTTAAAAATCTGACTCTTTCTATAAAGCTTCAGGTGGCTAGATGGATGGATTCAGAAAGTTATGAGGGATATGGATGGAGGATTTTCCATCAACTGCGCACCCAGTCAATCAATCTTTGCCTGGATGATGCAAATTATATAATATCCATCATTTATGCAATGACATTGTAATCATATGACATTGTGGTTTCTATTGGATACCTGCAATAGTTTGGAGCAAAGAATAGTGGAAGGATTTTGTAGAAGACTATAGAGGCTTAGTACAATCATTTCTTTATCATTTACAGGTACTCAGAACCTTAGTAATCTAAATAATTGATTTAGCATCTTACTAATGAAGTAGAAAATGAAAGCACTGAAGTTGCATATAGAGTGAGCTGTAAAGCCATCATGGTAAAATGTTGGAAACCATATTTTAAGTTCTTTATAATCATCAACTATTATATTTATTTAATTGACTTACCAAAATTTATAGGCTGCCTTCTGTTCCAATTTTAACAACTTATGTCATAAAACAATACAATCCATTCATAAAGGCAACAAATTAAAAATAAAACAAAACAACTGAAAGCTACAAGAAATCCATAATTGCAATCCAGTTATCCTCCCTTAAAGAGGACTGTTTTCATCAGTTATCAAAATCATCAGGATAGGTCACAACCAGGTGGGATTCTACTGGTTTGCATCTATTCACTAGAACCGATTGTTAACATTCTAAGTAGTTCGGAGAACCGGTTGTTAGAAGAAATTACTGGCCTAATCCTGTAAGGAAAGCAGGAAGGAAACATTCTGGTGTTGCTTACAGAAACTGCCTCTCTGTAAACCCTTATTACATTCTTGGCAAGACTAGACTTCCTGTCTCAGGAACTTCTCTGGAGTTTTTTTTTTCCTTCCTTTGCTTGTAGTTTGCTTTGTGGAGTGACCAAGTTATAATGACACTGAAAAAGGTGACTTATGACCATTTTTCAGACTTACGACTGTTGCAGCATCCCCACAGTCATGAGAGGCCAGGCAAGGAGATGTGTGCCTCGATGTGAGTGATATTGAGTTAGCCACACCCAGCCAGTCACATGATCACCAAGCCACACCCACCAACTAAACCATGCTCACAGAACCGGTTGGTAAAAAATTTGAATCCCATCCCTGGCCACAACTAACCCTTAAGATCAGCTGTTCCAGAGAGAGGGAATTAAACCGAGAAAGACAGTCTCTGGATATTACACCCTCTTTCTTTCAGGATGGGCACTCAGAATACCCTTAACTTCCCTCCTCCCCAAATTAAATTGAATAGTCAAATAATTTACACAACAAGATGGCCCAAAAGAGGCTCTGGCCATAAAGGGGTTCATGAACATTTTCACATGCATGCAGAAGATTATCGGCAAATAATGTAGTTTCTGCAGAATTTATTCTGGCAATCAAGCTAATATTGGTCAGCAAACACTGCCAAGGTTCTGTGCTACTTGTAGCTTTTAAGATGTCTTTAAGGATAACTCCACATATATCTGATAGAAGGATGGAAGTAACAGCAGTTAATGTTGATAGGGTTCCAAATTACAGACCCAAGACAATCAAAACTCTGAGGCTTAGGGATTCCTCAAAGTATGAATTTATTAGGAATGTCATATTGGCACATCTGGAGAAAATCTGACTGAAGGACCAGAGGTTTTCCCCACCCAAATCTAAACCCAAAGTTCTTTTCCCCAGGCCACACATCCATCACTGATTCAATCAGATTGCAGTGCCAATTTCAGATGGCTTTTGTCCATGGCTTTCCAAAACCTGGTAGAGTGTTCTTGGCTCACATGGGAAATAATGTTATTTTGGCTACACATCCCCCAGCCATCTCTATCTCCCCCCTCAAGTTCCTACAGCTTCATCAGCCCTGAAGATGCTCCCAAAATGGCTTCAGGGCTGACAAATGTACTCAGTGACACTTGGTTCAGGAAAGAGGTCAAATTAAGCACAGGTTGTATGAAAAGAGCAAAATTACTAGGATTTTTATTCATTGGACAGGAATAATTTCACTGATTTTTGGAGGGGTTTGCAATACAATTAACATGAAAGATGGCTGGGTGAGTTTAGGCCACTCACTCTCTTTCTCTCAGCCCAATCACAGGGTTGTTGTGGGGAAAATAGGAAGAGGACGGAAAATGTCTGTTCACCTAGAGTACTTGTAAAGTAATAAAAATAGGATGAAAATCAATCCATCAACCATGTAAAAGTAAACTTGAACTCTTATTTGTGCTTTCCTTAAGAAAAAAATCTAGGTTCTTTCCTTACCTTTTTATATTAATCCAGATTCCAGGACAAAATCCTTTGGAAATATCTATACAGATATTACTAAATATTGCAGCGAGATGCCTTTCCATTTGTCCCATCCAGGAGAATGCAACTTTAATTGGATTTATATGTTATAATTCAATATAGGAAAGCCATTATTACAACAAAAAGGTAAATTTCATCGGAAATAATATATCACCAATGCTCTCATCTTCTAAAGTGTATATTATGTTAAGACCTAAATGTTCCAGTAATGTACCTCTTAATTTAAAGAACCTTATTATAAGCAGTAAACAATATCTTACAGATGGGGCAACTTTTGAATTTTTAAAAAAACATAAAAGTTTTTTTTGATAGAATATTTACAATATGCAAAAATGTGAAAAGTGAACATTTCCTGTATAAGTGTTTGTTTTTCTAAGTTTAAGTTGGATAGCAAATTTAGTGAAGTAAGTAAGTATCTTCTGAGAGAACCTTAGCAAAACCTGTAATTTTTAGGGACTGGTAAGAAATAATCTGTCAGCTCTTCCTCAATTTTCCAGTCTTTGCTTAGACTGTATCTTCACAGGAGAAAATAAGATGTCAAATCCTGAGGGGTTTAAAGGGATTATACTTCTGTAACATTTCACTATTTTACCAACTGCAGAAGAACCCTTAGAAACAGAGAAGACTGTCATGAGGTTTTTTTTGGTGATTGGAAGATCAAAGCCACTTTCTCTTCTATTGTTTTCTCAACCCTCACCCCCACCCCCACCAGAGTTAAATTAATAAAATTCAAAGTAATTTTTATTTTACTGCCATGTTTATAGCAATATGGGGATACCTTCTAAATGCAGAGAACATTTATCCTCTCAAGGTAGAGTCCCATTTGTTTCTGCTGGTTTCTCTTTCTTAACTGTTCTTCTGGGTGTGTGGGTTGGATATCCTCAGCTATAAACTAATTGTCTCCCAGATGACATCTCTGCAAGAGAGAGTGAGATGGCTGTTAAAGGAGCTGATGAACTCAGTCATAGGCAATTCCCTGTTAACAGGATCTTACCTGCTATTGTGGCCATTTTGTCAACATAGTTTTGAGTCAATACAATTATATAAGTGTTCAGTTTGTAGCTGCTCTTTTCTTTCTCTGGGGTACAGTTACTAACTTGAGCATTGTGCTACAACAAAGGAAGCCCATTTTCCCTCCTACTCTTTCAACCCAGCAACTGCTAGCCTTTCCTATATAGGAAACATATACCCTTAGCTGCTATGTTCCTTATTCTCCGCAGCTATTTAGTAAATTTCTTTCTAGCCCTTACCACTTCCTTTTTCTCTCCATTTCTCTTTCGTCCACAGAATTTTTAAGACCTATTAATGCATTGAAAATTTCCACATAGCATATTGTTTCTTCCTTGGTTTCTCTCCTTGTAGACATCTACTGTGTGGTGGTGCAGTGGTTAGAATGCAGTATTGCAGGCTAATTCTGCTGACTACCAAGTGTTTGGCAGTTCAATTCTCACTGGCTCAAAGTTGACTCAGCCTTCCATCCAAGGTTGGTTAAATGAGGAGCCAGATTGTTGGGGGTAATAGGCTGACTCTGTAAACTATTTAGAGAGGCTGTAAAGAATTGTGAAGTGGTATATTAGTCTAAGTACTACTGCTATTTCTACTGGACATCAAATAGTTTATGAACTCTGTTGGACTACCTCTTCCCAGGCACATCTATTCTGCCAAGCAGAATGGGAAGACAAGGTAGGTCATGAGCCTCATCTATCAGAAAACTGCATCTAGTGAGAACCAGAAGGGACTTCTCTGTGGTGGCTCCATCCCTGGAAACATGGCTCTGTCAGCATACCTGGGGATCCCAGATTAACAGAGACAATCAAGTGGCTGGTATGACTATGCATTCTGCCATTGTGGAGGTGTGTGTAAAGTTAGTTAGGAGTTTGTTTGTTTTTTACATTGTAGAATTTTAATGGTGTAAGCTGCTTGGAGTCACCATGTGTTATTTAAAGGGTCATATAAATAAGTAAAAGAAACATCTCCTTTGGATTTGTGACTGCTTCAGTAAACTTCCATAATGTCCTGAAAAGAAATTAGGGAGCAGTCTGGTCTACATCAGTAGCCTTCTGCAGCAGCCAGCACACTGAAGGAAAAGGTTCTATCCCAATTTTTCCCCAAGTATATTGGCTTTCTAGTCACAAGGAGTTATTAATACCTGGTCTTTCTAAACCTGATTAGCTACCTGCTGTTTAAAGTGCCTGAGGCACTTCAGCATTCTGTGGCTTTATTCTGCTGCATAATTTCACAGGACTATTTGCTGAGAACATAATGGGTACTTTATCAGAGCAGAAGGGAAAACATAATAGCTTATGAATAATGCCTTACTAAAATTCTCTGCCTTTAGGTAATCTCCCAATTGGATGTTTACTGCTACCTGTTTAACATTTCTCCTAATCTTCTCATCCCTATTATATTAAATCTTGGCTGGGCTGTATGAATTCTTCAACCCACTGACTCCTCACTCCCACCTCCTTGGGCACTCCTTGCAATTCTATAAGTTTATGCTATTGAAATGTGCTGCAAAGTTGTATTTGCATGATTTCTAACAGATCTGGCAGGAAATAGAAGGGCTAGGTGCCCAAAATCTGAATAATTTGAATCTATATATCAATAATCTCCAAATAAATAAATAAATACTCAAATAAATAAATTAATTAAAAAATGAAAATCTAATGATTGACAAACCAAAAATGTGCGGAAATTTCTGATCCTGCTTCCCAGTTGTGACCCAACTGTCACAACTTTGTCAATAGATTACATATTTAATAGAAAATATATTCCACAGATGCAGTATTGTTGCTTAATTCCTTTAATACTTGGAGAGCCAGTTTGATTTAATGATTTAGGCACCAGATTAGAAAGCTGGAGACTGAGATCTGGTCCTGCCATAACTATGAAAGCCAGTTGGGTGATTTTGGACTAATCACTCTCTCTCAGACCTACTCACCTGAGGGAGTTGTTGTTATGAGGAAAATAGGAGGAGAAAGGTGTGTTGGATATGTTTGCTTCCTTTGATTTTTTTATAAAAATAATAAAGGTGGGATACAGAAAACTAACAAATACCAAACAAATATATATATATATATATATATATATATGTTTTCTGAGGTTCTCATGGTATTTGTATGTGGATCTTTGGTTGTTCGGGTTTTCTCCCGCGTAAGATTGAAGTATCTAGGCAACGTTTCGATGAAGTCTCATTCATCATCGTCAGGCTTCTGTCTTCGGCTCTTGCTTCTCAGAGTGATGTGAGATTGCAGCTGCTTCTTCCTTTTAACTGCTAGTGGGGTGGGACTTGATTGGGTGGGGCTTGGCTGTGTTCTGATTGGGTGGGGTGTGTTCTCATTGGTAGGGGTTTGGCTGTGTTCTGATTGGTTGGGGGTTGGCTGTGTTCTGATTGGTTGGAGGTGTGTTCTGTTCAGGTGGGGGCTTGGTTGTGCTCAGGTTAGTCTTAGTTGCTGGGGATTTGAGTTGGTGAGCTGTGATCTTCCTGTTTGGCTTCGAGTTCGTGGTCATGCTGCATCTTCATAGTGGGTGTCGGTTTGCTTCATGTATGGCTCGGAGGGGTTTGAAGTGGGTAGTGATGCGGCTGCAGTGCAGCTTCTGGTCCATGGTCGTGTCTCATCTTCTGAGTGGGTGTGAGTCTGTTTTCTACATGGAAGTGTGGTGGTGGCATCTTGTGTGGCTCTCATGGGTGTGGGTCTGGTGTCGTTCTTCATGTTAGGTACTCGTCTGTTCATGAGGCGGGTTTCCAAATGGCTGGAAGGCGGGAGGTGTCATCTCGTTTGTTCATGCTGTGTGGGCGTTTTTCTATCTCTATGGCTTCTCTGATTATTCTGCTGTTGAAGTGTTTGGTTTTGGCGATAGTTCTGGTATTTTTAAAATCAATTTCATGTCCTGTGGCTTTGAGGTGTTGGACCAGGGAAGAGGTCGTTTCTTCTTTTTGATTGAGTTCTTATGTTCTTCAATGCGTGCACTTATTCTTCTGTTCGTTTGTCCAATGTATGTGGTAGGGCAGGCAGTGCAGGGATTTCGTATACTCCTTGGTTTTCTAATTCGATTTTGTCTTTGGGGTTTCTTAGGATGGTGGATATTTTTCTGTTTGTGCAGAATGCTGTTTTGATGTTGTGTTTTTGGAGGATCTTGCTGATTTTGTCTGTAGTGCCTTTTATATATGGGAGGAGGGCTTTGCCGTTTTCTTGTTCTCTATCTTGGATTTTGGTTGGGGTTTCTTTTTGGATTAGGTGGGTAATCTTCTTTCTTTGGAATCCATTGGCTGTAAGTACGTTGGTGAGAGTGTGTAGTTCGGTTTTTTGGTGTTGTTCATCGGCTAAGCATTTTGTTCTGGAGATGAGTGTCTTGGCTACAGAATTGATCTGTGCTGGGTGATGGTGTGAGAGTGCATGTAGATAGCGGTTTGTATGTGTTTTCTTCTGGTAGATGGTGTGTCCTAGGGAGCCATTGGATCTTTTGTATACCAAGACATCTAGGAAGGGAAGTTGATTGTTGGCTTCTGTTTCCATGGTGAATTGTATTTTGGAGTGTAGGCTGTTGAGGTGTGTGAGGAAGTTGTTCAGTTTTTCTTTCCCATGTGGCCAGATTATGAAGGTGTCATCTACGTATCTGAGCCAGAGTTTGGGTTTGTAGTCATATTTTTCTAGAGCTTGTGTTTCAAAGTGTTCCATGACAGGTGAGAGGGGTGATCCCATGGGTGCTCCTTCTATTTGTTTGTATTTTTGTCCATTGTAGGTGAAGTAAGTATTGGATAGGCAGTGGTTGGTTAGATCTAGGATGTGCTTGGGGGGTTGTATTTGTTTTGGATGGCTGTCAAGGCTTCTTTTATTAGGCACTTGGGTGAAGAGGGATGTGACATGAAGCTTACTGGTAGGTCGCTAGGTTGTAAGTTTTGTTTCTTTATGATCTCGATGAACTGGAATGAGTTTCTTACGTGTGAGTTGATGGATTCTGCATAGGGTTGTAGTTGTTTGGCAAGAAATTTGGCCAGGTTTTGTAGAGGTGAGCCTATGGAGCTGACTATTGGTCTGAGTGGGGTACCTTCTTTGTGTATTTTGGGGAGACCATAAAGCTTGGGGCATCTGGATGATTTTTCTCTGGGTATGATTCCTTGCTGGATTTCTTCACTGATGGGGGAGGCTTTTATTTTGGATTTGGTAGTTTTTTCTAGGTAGGTGGTGGGGTCTGTCTTTAGGGGTTTGTATGTGGGGTCTTGGAGTAGGTTGGTTAGCTTGGTTTGGTAGTCAAAGAAGAACAAACTGCACTACTTAACCTGAAAGAAGACACCAGCATAATAATCCTACCAGCAGACAAGGGCAATGCGACAGTGGTAATGAACACATCTGACTACCAAACCAAGCTAACCAACCTACTCCAAGACCCCACATACAAACCCCTAAAGACAGACCCCACCACCTACCTAGAAAAAACTACCAAATCCAAAATAAAAGCCTCCCCATCAGTGAAGAAATCCAGCAAGGAATCATACCCAGAGAAAATCATCCAGATGCCCCAAGCTTTATGGTCTCCCAAAATACACAAAGAAGGAACCCCACTCAGACCAATAGTCAGCTCCATAGGCTCACCTCTACAAAACCTGGCCAAATTTCTTGCCAAACAACTACAACCCTATGCAGAATCCATCAACTCACACGTAAGAAACTCATTCCAGTTCATCGAGATCATAAAGAAACAAAACTTACAACCTAGCGACCTACTAGTAAGCTTCGATGTCACATCCCTCTTCACCCAAGTGCCAATAAAAGAAGCCTTGACAGCCATCCAAAACAAATACAACCCCCAAGCACATCCTAGATCTAACCAACCACTGCCTATCCAATACTTACTTCACCTACAATGGACAAAAATACAAACAAATAGAAGGAGCACCTATGGATCACCCTCTCACCTGTCATCGCAAACCTCTACATGGAACACTTTGAAACACAAGCTCTAGAAAAATACGACCACAAACCCAAACTCTGGCTCAGATAATGAGATGACACCTTCATAATCTGGCCACACGGGAAAGAAAAACTGAACAACTTCCTCACATACCTCAACAGTCTACACCCCAAAATACAATTCACCATGGAAACAGAAGCCAACAATCAACTTCCCTTCCTAGATGTCTTGGTATACAAAAGATCCGATGGCTCCCTAGGACACACCATCTACCAGAAGAAAACACATACTAACCGCTATCTACATGCACTCTCACACCACCACCCAGCACAGATCAATTCCGTAGCCAAGACACTCATCTCCAGAACAAAATGCTTAGCCGATGAACAACACCAAAAACCGAACTACACACTCTCACCAACGTACTTACAGCCAATGGATTCCAAAGAAAGAAGATTACCCACCTAATCCAAAAAGAAGCCCCAACCAAAATCCAAGACAGAGAACAAGAAAACGGAAAAGCCCTCCTCCCATATATAAAAGGCACTACAGACAAAATTAGCAAGATCCTCCAAAAACACAACATCAAAACAGCATTCTGCACAAACAAAAAAATATCCACCATCCTAAGAAACCCCAAAGACAAAATCGAATTAGAAAACCAAGGAGTATACGAAATCCCCTGCACAGCCTGCCCTAACACATACATTGGACAAACTAACAGAAGAATAAGCGCACGCATTGAAGAACATAAGAACTCAATCAAAAAGAAGAAACGACCTCTTCCCTGGTCCAACACCTCAAAGCCACAGGACATGAAATTGATTTTAAAAATACCAGAACTATCGCCAAAACCGTACACTTCAACAGCAGAATAATCAGAGAAGCCATAGAGATAGAAAAACGCCCACACAGCATGAACAAACGAGATGACACGTCCCGCCTTCCAGCCATTTGGAAACCCGCCTCATGAACAGACGAGTACCTAACATGAAGAAGGACACTGGACCCACACCCATGAGAGCCACACAAGATGCCACCACCACACTTCCATGTAGAAAACAGACTCCCACCCATTCAGAAAATGAGAAACGACCATGGACCAGAAGCTGCACTGCAGCTGCATCACTACCCACTTCAAACCCTCTGAGCCATACATGAAGCAAACCAACACCCACTATGAAGATGCAGCAGGACCACGAACTAGAAGCCAAACAGCAAGATCACAACTCTCCAGCTCAAATCCCCAGCAACTAAAACTAACCTGAGCACAACCAAGCCCCTCCTGAACAGAACACGCCTCCAACCAATCAGAACACGGCTAACCCCCAACCAATCAGAACACAGCCAAACCCCTACCAATGAGAACACACCCCACCCAATCAGAACACAGCCAAGCCCCCACCCAATCAAGTTCCACCCCACTGGCAGTTAAAAGGAGGAAGCAGCTGCAATCTCCATTACTCTGAGAAGCACAGAGCTGGAGACAGAAGCCTGAAGATGATGAATGAGACTTCATCGAAACGTTGCCTAGATACTTCAAATCTTACGCGGAGAAACCCGAACAACCAAAGATCTACATATAAATACCCATGAGAACCTCAGAAAACAAATATTGCACCTCTACGGGAGGAAACCCACCATCTGACCAGGACTTATGAAAAACTTGAAGTCCAAAGAGCCTCCATTTTATGTGACCTTGCATTCCTATGCAACTGCCGAGATCAAAATTTAATTCCCACAAGCTTCCAATTGAAATTCCACACCAACAGAGCAGCCACCAAACGCATCCTTAAAAGAACAGAACTGGCCCTAATTAGAAATGAACTTCACACAAAAGGTTTCTCCTAGACCAAATCAACAAAGATCTCCTCACACTCCACCTCAAACTCAGCAACAAGATTCACCCTCTACTTTGGGACAACCAAACAACTCGCTGTCTGGAGAGCCGAAACACAGACCATCCTCAAGACAGACACACAGACCAACAAACTCAGGAAACTACAACAATGCCAGAAACCAACTCTTCCCCCCACAGCCACACATGAAACAAACAGTGCACAACATCTCAGACAAGATCCTCACTGAAGCTGAAACCAAGATCCTCTCAAAAGGATTCAACTTTGCTGTCGCTCCCAAACACATCCCCACAGAAACCATCATATGTGGAGTTGAAACCAGCCTGACCAAAACCAACCCTGATGATGCTAACAAAATCAGACTCGAAATCACCAACATCCTCTGCACTAGCAAACCACCCAAAAGCAACTTATCCAAAGAAGAACAAACTGCACTACTTAACCTGAAAGAAGACACCAGCATAATAATCCTACCAGCAGACAAGGGCAATGCGACAGTGGTAATGAACACATCTGACTACCAAACCAAGCTAACCAACCTACTCCAAGACCCCACATACAAACCCCTAAAGACAGACCCCACCACCTACCTAGAAAAAACTACCAAATCCAAAATAAAAGCCTCCCCATCAGTGAAGAAATCCAGCAAGGAATCATACCCAGAGAAAAATCATCCAGATGCCCCAAGCTTTATGGTCTCCCCAAAATACACAAAGAAGGAACCCCACTCAGACCAATAGTCAGCTCCATAGGCTCACCTCTACAAAACCTGGCCAAATTTCTTGCCAAACAACTACAACCCTATGCAGAATCCATCAACTCACACGTAAGAAACTCATTCCAGTTCATCGAGATCATAAAGAAACAAAACTTACAACCTAGCGACCTACTAGTAAGCTTCATGTCACATCCCTCTTCACCCAAGTGCCAATAAAAGAAGCCTTGACAGCCATCCAAAACAAATACAACCCCCCAAGCACATCCTAGATCTAACCAACCACTGCCTATCCAATACTTACTTCACCTACAATGGACAAAAATACAAACAAATAGAAGGAGCACCTATGGGATCACCCTCTCACCTGTCATCGCAAACCTCTACATGGAACACTTTGAAACACAAGCTCTAGAAAATACGACCACAAACCCAAACTCTGGCTCAGATACGTAGATGACACCTTCATAATCTGGCCACACGGGAAAGAAAAACTGAACAACTTCCTCACATACCTCAACAGTCTACACCCCAAAATACAATTCACCATGGAAACAGAAGCCAACAATCAACTTCCCTTCCTAGATGTCTTGGTATACAAAAGATCCGATGGCTCCCTAGGACACACCATCTACCAGAAGAAAACACATACTAACCGCTATCTACATGCACTCTCACACCACCACCCAGCACAGATCAATTCCGTAGCCAAGACACTCATCTCCAGAACAAAATGCTTAGCCGATGAACAACACCAAAAAACCGAACTACACACTCTCACCAACGTATTTACAGCCAATGGATTCCAAAGAAAGAAGATTACCCACCTAATCCAAAAAGAAGCCCCAACCAAAATCCAAGACAGAGAACAAGAAAACGGAAAAGCCCTCCTCCCATATATAAAAGGCACTACAGACAAAATTAGCAAGATCCTCCAAAAACACAACATCAAAACAGCATTCTGCACAAACAAAAAAATATCCACCATCCTAAGAAACCCCAAAGACAAAATCGAATTAGAAAACCAAGGAGTATACGAAATCCCCTGCACAGCCTGCCCTAACACATACATTGGACAAACTAACAGAAGAATAAGCGCACGCATTGAAGAACATAAGAACTCAATCAAAAAGAAGAAACGACCTCTTCCCTGGTCCAACACCTCAAAGCCACAGGACATGAAATTGATTTTAAAATACCAGAACTATCGCCAAAACCGAACACTTCAACAGCAGAATAATCAGAGAAGCCATAGAGATAGAAAAACGCCCACACAGCATGAACAAACGAGATGACACCTCCCGCCTTCCAGCCATTTGGAAACCCGCCCTCATGAACAGACGAGTACCTAACATGAAGAAGGACACTGGACCCACACCCATGAGAGCCACACAAGATGCCACCACCACACTTCCATGTAGAAAACAGACTCCCACCCATTCAGAAAATGAGAAACGACCATGGACCAGAAGCTGCACTGCAGCTGCATCACTACCCACTTCAAACCCCTCTGAGCCATACATGAAGCAAACCAACACCCACTATGAAGATGCAGCAGGACCACGAACTAGAAGCCAAACAGCAAGATCACAACTCTCCAGCTCAAATCCCCAGCAACTAAAACTAACCTGAGCACAACCAAGCCCCTCCTGAACAGAACACGCCTCCAACCAATCAGAACACGGCTAACCCCCAACCAATCAGAACACAGCCAAACCCCCTACCAATGAGAACACCCCCACCCAATCAGAACACAGCCAAGCCCCCACCCAATCAAGTTCCACCCCACTGGCAGTTAAAAGGAGGAAGCAGCTGCAATCTCCATTACTCTGAGAAGCACAGAGCTGGAGACAGAAGCCTGAAGATGATGAATGAGACTTCATCGAAACGTTGCCTAGATACTTCAAATCTTACGCGGGAGAAAACCCGAACAACCAAAGATCTACATATATATATATATATATATATATATCCTATAGTATTCAAACTAGGTTTTGAACTGGGGAAGCAATTCTAAACTTTATTCCTTTCCTATCTGCTCTCTGGAAGTGCAAAAGGAGGAAGTGAGGTAAGAAAATGTTTAATTTTAATAAATGAAGGAAAGTGAGGCTACCAAGAAATGGAAGCAAAATATTTGTTGACAGAGGACAATCAGCAATAAGATTACTTTTGCATGTTTGAGGACTGAAGGCAGTGGAATTCAATTTTTTTAAATTACCGATTCTATGAGAGCGCACCTAACACGTGCTTTGTGTGCATGCGCAGCATTCAAAATACACCAAGTTCAAACACTACAGCTTACTTCTAGAGCATCCCCAGAATACCCCAGAATAAACAGCTGGGGTGCGGGAATCCACTGTGCCTCAAGAATCAGCTGAGCTGAAAAACACAGAAGTATAGGACAGGATGTGGGGGAGGATGGGTTGTTGGGGCCAGCTGATTGTCATAGCTACTGGTTCACTAGAACTAGCCCAAACCAGCAACATCCCAACACTGACTGAAAGCCATTCCAAACATGTAACACCAGTAACTTCATTGCTAGCTCAGTGGTCATCAGCCTTTCAGAACCTATGTTTTGGCCATATTCCCATGACTTATTTTAGGTTTATTGTGCAATAATTCATAATCCCAAAGGAAAACTAATGAGGACTATAGTTACAGAGAACTGGAAGGTACCAAGTTGTGGAAAATTATTACAGAAATATGCAGCTTTGAAAATTATATGGGAGATGGGAGGAAGCTTCTAAAGGAGTAATCAAAAAAGAATATTATATTTGAGTCAATACATGATAATTAAAGTTTAATTTCAAACAAATTAAAATTAATCTAATTTAATATGATCACTCTACTTATGTCACATGTATTCTATCTTTAAAAATTAGAATTCAGTTACTATTTTTGGACAAATTCTGGGATCACATCAATAGAATTTGCGGGCTGCTAGTTGTGCAAGTCTACTACAGATCATACAGTTAAACACCATTTAGTGTTAACAATCAGGTTTTCAAATGTCAAACATTATACGTTGCTTCACATCAGATATTAAACACTGACAGATGCCTAGTAAATATTGAATTTTCAATAGACAACCTCTCCCTGGAATTTAAAGTGACATATTTTGTGATGGACTTTGACAGGCAAAATTTGTAAGTTAATGCAGTTGCATGTAAATTGTATTACAGAACAGTGAAGAAGGGGAATTAGATAAACAGAAAAAAATATTCCTATAGTAGATCTTGAAGGAGGAAAGAAATGAGGACAGTGGATATGCTTGAAGAGGAGCTGAAAAAAAAAAGAACAAAAAGACACGGGAATCAATAGAATAGGGGAATTTAAAGATTAACTTCTCAATTTTAAGATTAAGAACTCTCCCAACAAAGCAAAATATCAGCAGTTATCCATGAAAATCCTTCAAGAGTAAAATATATGCAGAAAGGATCAATCTGAAGTATGAATTTATTGCCACAGAGATAATCCTCATTTCAGAATTTAGATTAATTAGCTAATGTTATGATAATATCTTTATACCATTTCTCAATAATAACCCCAGGATATTTTATAAAAGTATTAAATAGTGATATTAAAATATGGTGAAGGTGTATTAAGCTTTCATCAGTATATGCCTATTGACTGATGATATCAATATCTAATTGAAACATTTAAAATTATGGATGTTTCTCCCTCAAATAGTACATTCTTCCATCATAGCAATATTGGTTAATAAGAAATACTTTAGTTTTTTATGCTCTTGCATTTATAGTCACAGAGGAATGTAAATTTTATCCATATGGAATTAAGAATGACATGTATTATTTAGAAACTGTGATACAAGGCTGATAAGTAATGCTGTTTTGGGTAGACTGCTCCTAAACAATTTGAAATGACTAGCTCTTTCCTAAACAGATAATCCTTATTTAGTGACTGGCAACTTGATTGTTAAATGAAGTGGTTGCTAAGTGAAACTTTGACTGTGCTTCTGACTTATTTCAGCTTACCTTTACTTTGCAAATCAACATTGCAGTCCTGCAGGGAATTTGAGGACTATATCCAAAGGAGGGGTAATTATCATTTGGCAGGATTAGTGAAGATTGCCACCAAATTTTTTCATTGCTGTCATAACTGCAAATATTTGTGGTATAAAGTAATTGCTAAATGATAACTAGCTATCCTTTGGATCTAATTCTCAAATTCCCTGCAGGACTGCACTGTTGATTTTCATTCAGGAAACAATAATATTCAATAATGGGGTTTTTTCATTTTTCATATGAAAGATTTATTAAGCCTTCATTAGACTGAACTAAAAAAAAAACAGCTTTTCCTTCTCTTTCACATTTATTGCTCCCATAGGTCTGGAAAAAAGGTGAAGAAAAGTCTTAAGTATAGTTGCAGTTTCACTTCACCAATCCATTCCATGACCAAATTGCCCAGTCCTAATTGTGGTTTCTAAATGAGAACTACCTATAGTAGACTGGTGACAAATCTGCTAAAGAAAATGCAACAGTGTAACTGAAACAATGCCATTTAAGAACTCCAATTAAGAACATATTGTATGTTTAATCTTGTCAACATTCCACCCGGCAGGAGTAATTGCATCACTAGGCCACATGGCGTCACTGCGGCTCCTCTAAAAATGGCACCCACTTCTGCGATAGAGCCATGTGACCTAGGCACCTCAAGGGACAGAGCAGCCTACTGTCCTTTCCCTACGTGACTTCTGGAACTCTGGAGATCTTCTAAAATGTCCAATTTCAGTCCATACTTTGCACATGAGGATTTAAGGGCTTTATTGGAACACCACAAGCTTCTAATATATTCTCCGTGCTCTTTGCAAGTACACTTGCCTACAACAGCCTTCACAAAGTTCAAATGAAACAAAGTCCCCAAGTCAGGCCTCACATCACAAACCAAATACCCAAATCGAAATTTAGGCATGGGTCCAAAGGCGCAATATCCAAATCTCAGGTACAAATGCAGATTCCACTTACAAGTCCCTTATCCAAGCATATAGGGTCAAGAAACTCATCGGGATAAATAGACTTGCACTGGTGCAAGTCATAAGGAGGGGTGAAGCTACCTCTATTGCACCTGCCTCTGTTCAACCTTGAGATGCTGAGATGTGTCCTGAGAACTGGTGAAGGGCAAATTCCTCTTCATCCCTACTGGCCAGTTGAAGCTGCGTTCCTGCACTTCTGACTAAACCTCAGCTGCAGTTGTACCTCTCACTTTTCTTCTTCAGGCAGGCATTTGTTCAGTTGCTCTTCTGGTGATCTATATATTCCTGGCTCTACTTCCTACTCTGATCCTTTCAGTCTTCTGCTCCCACTCCCCCTGAGCTGGCTCTTCATCATCATCATCAAGCTGGCATCCAGGGAAGCTATCACATAAAGCTATCACATGATAGGGATTGAAACCTGATGGGGGTGGAAAACAGATCCAAGGTTTGTGGGGTTCCAAGGGGCAAGAAGTGGAGCATATGGGGTGGCATAGGGAATGGGGGAGGCCTGGAGCAGGTGTTGGGCCTCTGAGGGCCCCATCACCCCGAGACACCTGTTGGTCTGGTTAACAACCTAGGTGGATGCTCAACACATTAGGAGAGTAGGGGGTGGGAGATTGTCAAGCGAAATGATGCAATCACGTTGTTGTTTTTATTACAATTACAACATGCAATCATAATGGGTAGGTTCCATTACAGCCATGAGTTGAGACTACCTGTAGTAGAGATGGCTCAACAATAGTAAGCTATGTCAGAGGTTATTGCTGGTTTCCAAAAGTATTTTTGAATAAAGAAGAAACCAGAGATGACTCACCTGTACTGTGGACAGCTGCTTGTGTGAAGACAGTGGGGTAGAAACCTTGTGGCTTTCTGGTGAATAGAGCAGCTGGGGAAATCAACAGATAGATCGCTAGCATTCACTATGCCTTTTAAAGGATATTAAATTGGACCAACCCTCTGAATCACTTAGCATATAATCAATTTATAATTGAAAGAAAATCTTTGAAAACAGAGGAACAAAGAAAACTTCTCAGAATTAACCAACCTTCCAGATTACAGAATGTAAAGCACAGAGGAAAATAATACTTCTACAAGACTTTAAAATAACATCAGAGAGCTTAATCAAGATTTTGATTAGGAAAGTTATAAATGGAAAATAGGGACAGTATAAATCTGAAAGATAAGTATTTTAGCTAAAGTGCTTTTGGTGTTACTTGAAATTAATTAAATAAATAGACTAGATGTTCCTGGGAATCTGATTGTTTGTCAACAAATAGAAAAGATAATTGATGGAAGTTACAAAATAAGTCGATATATGTAAGATGGCACAATTATGTGTACTGAACTGTGGAAAGATGGTTTGGTCTAAAGTCTTGAGAGTATAACAGAAAGGGGGATTTTAAATTGGACCTTCATCTTTATAATTAGTTTACTTTTACTTTTTGATTAGAAATTAAAAAATGAGAGCTATTAGAAAAGCTGCAAAACAAGGTGAGGAAAGGACAGGTTCATTAGAGTTAAAAAAAGTTAAAGAAATCACCCCAGAAATATTACAAAAGTAAATTTAACATAATAATAAAAAAATGAACCTAAAATGTGTCTCAATCTGTCCAATCTGGTAAAAGTGAGCATTTTTTATGTATTTCTGTTGAACTGTAATGATGAACTGACATTTCTCCAAAAGTGATGACCATATTGAAGCCAAAAAGGTGCTTGATTGAAATTATTGCGCTGCTTTAATCTCTTTGGAGTTAAAGAGAAATACAGATATATATTTTTTTGTGGGCAGAAAGTAGGAGATGCCTTTTTGTGTTCTTCTGGGAGTTACAGGATTCTATCATGTTTATAGCTGCTAATGTTGCCTACATGGAGTCTAAGTTTGATTGAATTTGTCTCTTAATCACTTTGGACTTTATTGTTTTCTCCATTGGCATTCTGTAAAGATTGAGAGCCTTCAGACTGGCAATTTTTAATTAAATCAAAGTGTGAGTTTTCTTCCATTCCTTTTTTTTTAAAAAATACAACTTCATTATATATTTAAAGATTTATTTTAAAAAATACAGCAAAAGGATGATTATTGTTGGATTTTAAAAGTTTTAAATGGTTTTAAAGCTTTAATGTTGATGTGATTCATTTTGCTACAGAAAAAGAACTTTGTTTACATTCTGAGACTAATATCAAAACATTGAAGATTTGTGGCCACCAGGTTTTTCACTTTAAAAGAAATATTTGATTTATGGTGACAGGAGTTTTTTCAACTACTTAACTCTTCATAGCACCAGGCAGTTGAACAACAAGCTTCACTGAATAAAACTGAAACTGACCTAAAGTGGAATTCAAAATTACAATTTACAAGAAGGAGATTGAAATAATCAACTTACAAATGAAAGGTTATGATTTAGAAACTCAAAAAGAAATATAAATAGCAAATTAGATTAGTTATCTGGATTATTTCCTTATACTGAATTCACACGATGGGTTTTTCAGAAGTTGTTATGTGAGGAATACAAAACAGTCTTAATAAAAATGAAAACAAGAATTTTAGGAGAAGCAAGTGTGAGAAAGCAGATGTTAGAATTATTGTTGAAGATTTTAAAGACTGTTTCCTGAGACCAGGAAAATGATTGGTATGTAAATTGAGGAAAGAAACAGAGAAAAATGATATTAAGGTTACAAAATAGAATAACTTTAAATAATGTAAGCAAATGAAAATCAAATTTAGCTTTGTATTATCTCTGCCTATTTTGGTCTATGCAATTTCAACACAGAAAAAATTATATACCTCAATTTAAGATATCAATCCAGAAAGTTAAGAGTCAATAATATTGTGGCATCTTTATATCCTTACAATGCAATCCTACATACTGTATATCAGTTTAGAAACACACCCACTGATTTTAATAGACTTATTCTCTTCATGCTATTTCAGATGTCAGATGCTCTGTTATCCAAAAAAATGGAACAGAAATATTTAAGTTGGATTTAGTCTTCAAAATTACCCAGCTTCTTCTATTAGACAAATTTTCATACTGCATTTCCATTGACTGTTTGTTTACAATGTAGAAAGTTATTCAGTCAGAGCTGATTGTTGTTAATAGTTTTCATTCAAGCTATCCAGCACCGAATTGGTTTTCAGTGTCAAATCCTTGTAAGACACCAGGAAGGAGATAATTACTTAGAGACCAATTGCACAGAACTATCTTCATTTGAAATAGAATCTTTCAAATTGGCACTAATGAAAGAGCAAATTATTTAAAGGTGGGTCTGTGTGTTTTTGATAGAGTAAGCAGTTATCCCAATGAAGAAAGTTAATAAACTGTACTTCTCATTTACTAAAACAAGAAAACAAAATAAGTGTCCTAGATACTATGTATCCTCCAGAAAACTCTTAAGTCTGGGAGATTTAAAACCATTTGCAAATGTTTCCAAAAAAAAGGAGCAACATTAGAAATTTTCTGGATGTTTCAAAGTTTTTATTAACTTGTTACTATGCCAGGTTATCTAGTCCAGTTTAAATAAACTGCCCTTTGAAGTCCCAGGCTATGTTAAACAAATAAGGGTCATTATTTGAAGAACTAGCAAAAGTTTATCTTTTATATGAGGGCACCTTTACTTGAACAGCTGTCTACTTTATGAATCTAATTCAATTAGATACATGCAAAGAGAGAAATAGGGTCTTGCTATTTCACAATTAGGGTAGAAAATTGTATGTCCTTTAAAAAATAAATAAATTTAAATAAATAAAGGACCAGATCCTTGCCAAACCTATGGTCATCCCCATCTTCAAAAAGGGAGACCCCAGCCTAGTTGAAAATTACAGACCAATCTCTTTATGCTGCATTGCCTGTAAAGTCATGGAATCAATTATTAACCAATCCATTATCCTCCACTTAGACACAAACAACCTATTCTCTAATAAACAATTTGGTTTCAGGAAAAAACTATCCTGTAATCTGCAACTCTTACACTACAAAAAATATGGACTACACAACTCGATCAGGGCAAAGCAATAGACGCAATCTACATAGACTTCCATATACTTCAACACAATTCTATTTAAATCTTCAAAATAGTCTTTTCTGAGCCTAATTGGTATTGTTTGAAACAAATATAAGATTCTGGGTAAAATATTCATCTTGATTGTTGAAATTCTCCCTATTAATGACAATTGTAGGTTTTCCCATTTCTTCAAATCTAAGGCTATCTGTTGTTTAAGTTTAATATAATTATTCTCTTTTAATGTACTACATCTTAATGTCAAGTATATCCCCAAATACTTGACCGTGAATGTGACTTGGATTTTCAACAGGTCTGCCAGTTCTTCTCTTTGTCTTAGTAGCATGTTCTTTGTCAAGATCTTTGTTTTATCTTTATTTATTTTCAGACCAGCCACCTCGCCATATGTCTCTATCTTTTCCAATAGCTTTGGAGCTGTTTCTAAAGGGTCTTCTAAAATAAAGGCTAAGTCATCCGCAAAGGCTTGCAATTTAAATTCTTCCTTTTTAATTTTCATTCCTTTTATGCTTTTGTCATCTCTGATATTTCTATTCAACACTTCCAAGGTCAATACAAATAGCAAAGGAGATAGGGGGCATCCTTGTCTTGTGCCTTTTCTTATATTAATAAAATCTGTAAGTTCTCCCTCCATCATTACCTTTGCCATTTTCTTATGATATATGGCTTCTATTGCTTGAATAAATTTTCTGGCAAAACCCATCTGTTCCAGTAGTAGTAACATAAATCTCCAGTTCACATTATCAAATGCCTTTTGAGCATCTAGGAATATCAAAGCCATTTGCTTTTCAGGATGTGCCTCATAGTATTCCAAAGTATCCAGAATTACTCTCATATTTTCTCTAATTTGTCTCTTTGGCAGAAATCCATTTTGGTCTGGATGAATGAAATTATTTAAATATTTTTTAAGTCTTTCTGCTAAAATTGAAGCAAAGATTTTATAGTCTGCGTTTAATAAAGAAATAGGTCTATAGTTCTTAATTTGCAGTGGATCATCCTCTTCTTTTGGAATAAGTGTAATATAAGCCTCTGACCATGTTTTAGGTATCATCTTCTTTGACATAGCTTCATTCATGACTTCTAACAATGGAATGCTCAATGATTCTTGTAGTGTTTTATAGAATTCTGCCGGAAGCCCATCTGGATCTGGTGCTTTCCCATTATTTTGTTTCTTAAGTGTTTCAGTTAATTCCATCATTGCTATATTGCTTTCTAGCATTTCTTCAGTCTCTTTAGATATCTTAGGTAGGTTAGCATTCTGTAAATACTGTTTGACTTTTTCCTCATCAATATTCTCTTGCTTATATAATTGCCCATAGAAGTCTCGAATAATTTCTTTTTTCTCCTTATTACCATGGCAAACTTGGCCTTGGTCATCTATTAACTGCGATATTTTCCTTGATTCTTTCTCCTTTCTCAATTTATATGCTAGCCATCTACCTGGTTTGTTTGCATCTTCAAAATAGTTCTGTATAGCGCTTCTAATTTTCTGTGCCAGTTCTTCTTTCTTTATTAGACCCACTTTATGTTTAGTTATGTCCAATTTCAATTTAATATCTTTTTTCTGTGGCATTTTCTGTAATTCTTTTTCAAGTCTTTTATACTCGTCTTCCAAGGCCTTAGTGGCTTGCCTTTTCCTGATATTCTTTTTTCTTATGTAATCTATTATCAAGCCTGTGGCATATGCCTTCATTGTATCCCAAACATTCTGAATTGAAGTATCTTCTTTTTTATTTTCTCTAAAGAAGAAAGCCAGTTCTTTCTCGATCCATTATATAAAATCTTTTTCCTTTAAGATAGTATTATTTAGCGTCCATCTCAATCTTTTTTTTTGTCCCTTCCATTTAATTGTCATTGGGTTATGATCTGCCCAAGTACTTGTTTCAATATTTGTTTCTTGAATATTAGATATTAATTCTGTTGAGATCCAAATCATATCTAATCTGGACCATGATAAGTGTCTATTTGAATAGAAAGTGTATTGTTTGGTTTTAGCATTTCTTTCTCTCCATATATCTTTTAAGGTTAATTCGTCTGTCATTTTAAAAAAAGATTTAGGGAGAATCTTTCTATTTTGCTTTGTTGTTGTTGCTGTATAGTCCAGTTTATTGTCCACAATTCCATTAAAGTCTCCCATCATAATTATATTGGCATAGTCCAGTCCAGTTATTTTCATGTGTAGTTTTTTATAGAATTCTTCTTGTTTATCATTCAGAGCATAAATTGCAATCAAGAGTATTTTTATATTATTGTCCATTATTTCCACCATTAATACTCTTCCATCTTCATCAGTGTAAATCAATTTTGCTCAGGTAGCCTCTTTAATGTATAAAACCACTCCTCTTTTCTTACATTGAGTCAAAGAAGTAAATATTTTCCCTAATTTTGGCTGTACTAACAATTGTTCATGTTGTTTTTTAATGTGTACTTCTTGTAAACAAATTATATCAAACTTTAATTTCCCTAATTTATGAAAATTTTTCCTTCTTTTAACAGCTGAATTAGGTCCATTTATATTCATTGTAATCAGTTTTTTCTCTTCCATGATTATATTTTGTAGTTAGGTTTGACAGCTCTCATAGATCTTGGTTCACGTTGTTCTTTAATATCCACCTGTCCACCTATTGCGCCTTCTTCTTTTTCAATCCCCATTTGTTCCTCTTGGAATTCAATTAATGAGACCTCTTTTTCTGCTTCTTCCTCTCTCCTTCTGTAAAATTCTGCATAAAAAAGTTCTGCTTTCTCAATTGAATCAATTCTGTGTCTCTGTTCTTGCCATGTAAACATTAGTCCTTCTGGAATCAGCCATTTATAATTCACCTCCTTTTTCAGTAGCATTTTGGTCAAGAATCGATATTCTCTTCTCATCTCTCTCACTCTTCTGGGTATTTGTTTTAAAACCACAATCTCTTTGTCTTTGTATTTCAACATCTTCTCTCTTGCTGCTTGTAATATTTGTATTTTGATGGATTTTTTGGTAAATCTGATGTGGAGTTCTCTTGGTAAATTATTTCTCATCGCATATCTTGTGAAAACTCGGTATACCTCATGTACTCCATCCATCATCTTTTCCTCTGTTATTTCCAAAGCATCAGCCAGAATTTCTATCATTATCACAGCCAAATTTTGTCCTTTTTCTTCCTCTATGTTTTGAAATCTGAGATAGAATTCTGACCTCTCCATCTCCCACTTCAGCATCCCACTTTTATCTTGTTCATCCACTGTTAGTCTGCTGTCAATATTTCCAATCTTCTCTCTTTGTTTACCTTCTTCTTCAATTTTTTGGAATTTCTCATCATACTTCACCATCATTTGTTGAATATTTTCCACTTTTTCATCGGTCTTCCCTGTTCTTTGTTTAATGTTCTCTATTCTGTGTTCAATAGTATCTGATTTTATCTTGAGATCCTGGATTCCTTGCATAATCATCTGCAAAGTCACTTTTCCTTGTTCTTTATCTTGCTTTAACATTGCCTGGATTAAACGTTGTCCTCCAGATGGTGGGAGGCAGAAGTAGAGGTAGAGACGCCAGAAGGTATGAGTTTCCTACTCATTTTAAACAATTCAGGACCTTCAAATTCTTTTATACTTTAATCCAATTGGTAAGGTAGCCAATTATAATCCAAAATGGAAAAGCCCAATAGTAAAAAGCCCAATGGTAAAAAGGAAAAAGGAAAAAGAAAAATTCTTCGGGTTCTTTTGGACCCTAATCCAATTATGAAATAATCCACAATAAAGGATAAAAAGAAAAAGAAGGAAAAAGCCCAATATTAATAAGAAAAAAGAACAAAACAAAAGAAGAAATTCTTCAGGTTCTTCACACCTTAATCCAGTTAAAAAATCTCAATAATAAAAAAAGACCAAAATAGTCCAAGAACATGGATGGAAAAAAAGAAAAGGAGAAAAATTCTGAGGCTTTCCCTTTAAAATAAAAAGTAAAAATAAAAATATTGCTAAAATAAAAGTTTACAGTAAAGCTGGTAAGGAGGGGTAACACAACTAAAAGAAGATAAGAAAACACACTGCACTTTGTTTAATTGTCCAAGGCTTTTATTATGACTCTCTTCTCCATAAGCTTCAAAGCCAAACCTCAAGTGTTAAATTGTTGATAGAAGTCCAGAAGAACACCTGTAATAATATTCTACCGTGCTCTTCCCTCTATCTTATCAAGTTGGAATGTCCTTGAGAAGGAGTCTTTCACAGTTCTCTCCACTTCAAGTAAAATATTTTCAAGGCTCTAGTTGGCAGTGTTACAAAGTTTCTTAATTCTCACTTTCCCCCTCCTCCCAGGAAAGCGTAATTGAGGTTAAAAAAGAAGAGAAAATATATACATGTATATATAAAAAGAAAAGTAATCAAAGGGAGCCTCTAGTCTAAAAAAAATTAAGAAATCAAGAAGGAGAATAAGAAAGTAAATATAGATATAAAAGAAAATTCAGTCTGGTTAACTGCTAAGTCACAATAAAGTCCAGTAAAAAAAAAAGAAAAAAGAATAAGGAAAAAAAAGCCAAGCCTCACTTCGATGCCTCCCTTTAAAAGTCGCTGCTTATTCAGTTTTGTATGGTCTTAAACAATCGGGCTATGAATGGAACCAGTATATTGTAAAGGAACTGAACAATATAGGGTTTAAAGCTGGTTTAGCCGACCCATGTCTATTTAAGAGAGAAAAGAATGGGAAAATATCATTATTATTGTTGTTTACTGATGATATTGCTCTGATTACTAAAACTAATGATGAAGCAAATGAAATAATAACATCATTAGCCAAGAAGGTAAAAATCAAGCAATTAGGGGAGATAAAGAGATATCTAGGATTGAATATATTGAAAACACAGAAAGGTTTTAGGATATCTCAGGAAGATAAGATATCTAAATTGCTAATAGATTATAAGATGGAACTTTGTAAGCCTGCAAAGACTCCAATGAGTCAAGATATTTGCAAAATGGATACTCAAAGTCCCAAATGTGATAAGGAACTGTATCAATCTTTGGTTGGTAGCTTATCATATATTAGCAATTGGTCAAGGCCAGATATTGCTTTTAGTATTAACCAGCTGGCACGACACAATATTGATCCACTTCAATGTCACTGGATAGCATTGAAAAGAATCCTAAGGTATCTTAAAGGAACATTACACCATGCACTGTATTTAGAACCAAAAGGTGATCTCATATTGAGTGCTTATGCAGATGCAGGTTTTGCAGCAGAAAGAGATACTAGAAAGTCGACTTCAGGAACAGCCATAATGCTGGGTAAGACATTAATAGGCTGGAAGTCAATAAGGCAACAGCATATAAGTTTGTCTACTATGGAGGCAGAATTCTCCTGTTTATCTTTATTGTGTACTGAGTTAATTATGTACAAACAAATGTTGAAGGATATGGGTATAACTGTAAATTACCCTATAGTTGTACATGAAGATAATCAGGCAGCAATTCAAATGGCCACTAATATTGCAGTTAAAACGAGAAGTAAACATACAGATTTGAGGTATCTTAATGTAAGACAATCTGTACAGAGTAAATTGATACAGCTGGAGTACTGCATGTCGGAGGACAATGTAGCTGATCATTTTACTAAAGCCCAAGGTGCTATTAAGCATCTAGAGAGTTGTGAAAAATATGGGTTTAGAATGTAAAGGCATTACATATTTATGTCACCCAAAAGGGGAGAATGTTGGGTATATGGATACACCAACCAGGTTTGGGTTGAATAAATATGTAAACCTAGGATTAAGTGTCTATGTAGCTTTAAACAAGAAACTGCAATGTCATTGTGGGTGCGGTTCCAGGCAGCAATATAGGTATGAAGGAAAACGTAATAGACCCGGCTTCTGGATGCACCTGGTTCTGTTCCTGGTCTGCTGCCTGTTGGAACGTCTATCTGCTTACTTTGGAGGCTACTGTGCCAGATACCATTTCAACTGAACACAAGGACTGTTTGCTTGGTGAGCTGTGGATTCAGCATTGTCCTTGTGAGAAAGGTATCAGAAGAAGAAGATTTACAAGCAGATAAAGACATTGTATTTACTGTTTAAAAGACTAGGTAACTGGATAGATATACTGGATACTGACATATGGACTGAATGACTCTTCTTAATGTCTGTGTGAATTAAATACCTATTTAAAACCACAAACAGTGTTTTTGTCTCAAGTGTGTGTATACTCATGGGCCCAGCCTCACTATCATTTGGCTGCCTGGCTTGACTGCTGCTGTGCACTCAGCTCGGGGGTTTATCCCCAAACACTAACAGTTCTTGCTTAGGCTTCTATTCCTATGCTATGCGTAGCCACAACTCTTTATCAAAGTATGTCAAGGTCAATGGATAGAGGCCTCTTCACCACCTGGAGATGCTCACATGATGCTATACACAACTTTTAATTGGATGAGCCAATTGAACTATTGGGGGTGGGGTTGCCATCACTTTGTATATGTGATTTACACACTCATTTTCTCAGATTCAGAATTCTTTTGTTGCTACCACTTGACTTCCAGTAAAAGATATCTTTTCTCTAATTAATGGAGTCTAAGTATTTCTTTCTTGGATTTTGAATGGAGCACCATCTGACACATTCCCTCCCCACTGTACTAACCTACTTTCCAGCTCCATTCTCCTGTGCAGGTCAACAAAAGAAGACCCAGCTAATCAGCTGTTGAATTGTTGAATTGTTTTTATTATGATTTTATCATTTTGTAAGTGGTTCAGGGTCACTGCAACAGTGATATTAGCTGTCTATAAATTTTTAAAAATGAATAAATAAAAATGTATATATTGCCCTTAATTTGAATGCATAAATTAGTTTGGAGTGGCAATAAATAAAGAGCTGGTTATTTCAACAACTGTAACATTTTTTTTAAAAAAGAGAAGCTTTTGATATTATAAACTCCCCTTTTGTTTTCTCTTTTCTTATAATTACGTATGTTTTCCCTGCTAAACCATTCTTCATCCAAGCTACTCTATTACTTTTAGAATTGCAGAAAGGTTAGTGAGTCTCCTGAGTTGTGATTACTTTTTCCAGATGACATTTATTGATCTCATTACCTTCATACTCATATTTCAAAAGTTTTTTTCATTTTGTAACCATTTCAAAGATGACAGATTTGCTAGAGGTTCACTGTATTAGAACTGTATGTAATTAAAATTTGTACTCTGTACTTCATCAGAAGTTCACTGTCAAAACCTCAGCATGTGTTGTTTACAAGTTAGATTGCTATAATTAGAACACAAAATGATTTCTAAAAGCAATAAGAAGTTTACATTCAAAATAGGCATTTCATTTTATTCCTGCTGAAAAATATTATGGAAACTGCATCTTATACAAACTGTTACCATAGATCTTTATTCTGAAAAGATTTAAGCTGGCAAGAAGTGATTCAATTAAGAAAAAGTTAAAAAAGAAAGGAGGAAGAATATAAGAGTGATTCACTTAAAACTATGAAAATCATAATAAATTACTGTGTGAAATAGCTTTCTTCACATTTTTGCCATTGGTTCATTCAATTATTTTTCGTATGTTTACTTTTTAAATATTAAATTCTAGTTTCAAGATGCCTATAATACACTTCATATTTAAAAATTCATTCAAAGCAGTTTACAAACTATAAGGAAGAACTAATATAGTATCATAAGAAGCCACTTAAAACTACCTTTAAAATTCAGTGCCACGTGACTCTTTTCATTATTCTTCCAAAATAGTGTAATTTTGATTCTATTCACGGTATTTAATGCATGTAAATATACCCTAAAACTGGGTGACTGTAAAGCCAAAAGCAAAGTAAAACATCTGGGAATTAAAACTGAAATTCAAGTTGTTTCTTAACAAGACTATATTCTGTCCTGAAACAGAAAAAGCAGAAATAATGCCAACCCCTCTAAAAAAAAAAAGCCCCCAAACCAACCTGTAACCAATAAAAGAGAATATAAGTAGTTCAAGGATTGAACTGTGAGTCCTTGGTGCTCTCTTTGTCTTGCAGAGAGATTGCTGCTTGGGGATGTTTGATCACCCAACTAGGTAACATCATCAGTACTAGAAAATGTGAGGTTTGTTCCTATTTATATATAGTAACTTGTCTTACTAGTATTGATGATTTTTGTCCTTGGTAATTCTTTGTTGATTGATTTCTGCTTGATTGTTTGTTTGGTGTTAATTCCTGCTTACATGGATATTGCCTACTAAAGAAATATTCTATCGTTTTGTTTCCTTCTTAGTAGTTTGGCTAAACAGCCTATTGATGGGTGATGTGTCTGAGTGTCAACGTTCCAGTACTTCCTAGCATATTTGGATTTAGCTTGGTAATCTTCAAGCTCAGTTTGACTACTTACACATTCTTTCTCGGCATGATAAGATATAGTTTGTTATTTACCTTCTTCTGTGATGTCTTCCTAATTTTCCTGCCTAGCCTTTAGTCCTGTGTTTCTTTTTTCTTTTTTAATAAAAGTTTGATTTAAGTTTTCACAAAACAAATACAAATAAAATATCTTTTTTTGAGAACAGCATGGCCCTGGGTTATCACTTCTCCATACAGACATAAACTCAATACATATTTATCTTATACATTATAATCCATATCTTATAACTATTTTCGCATTTTTTTCGATAGCTTTTCCCTTTCTTTACTTCCTATAGCCTTATTTTAAACCATCTCATTCCTTTCTTAATTCAAATACATATCTTTTTCTAATTTTTAAAATCTTTCTAATCAATGTTTTTATACTTTCGTCTGTCCTGTTTACAATTTCATATTATCTTTTCTCATAAAACAAATTTTCCCCTGTAATTACTAGACTGGAGTGTTGTAACACTTTTGTATCTTTTTTCAAATCTTATTTAAAAATTTAAGTTACACCTTTACAGTTATAACATCCATTTTCTAACCTCTATTTAATAACACATACCTATTTTCAATCAATTTCTGCTTGATACATTCCTTTAAAAATAAACACTAAATTCTTAAAAGAAAAAAGTATATATGTATATATATTTGTGTATATATATATAACACTAGTAAATGGAATAATTATTCTATTCAAGTACAGCTCTGCCATTAATATTAATAACAATCTTTTACATTTCTATTTCTTTTAACAAACATTACCTAGTAATATCAGTTGTCTTTCACTTTAATCATCTATATTTCATATTTTATTTATTACTGTCTTTAAATAAAAAACCAAAAACTAGTTATTAAAAAGAAGCAGTGAAAAGAAATAATAAAGTTATTCTTCTTATTCAAGTTCATCTTGTCAACTGATAAAAATATTCCATGTTTCTTTTCAGTTTTTTTAAACATTCTTTTTAAATCCTTGAGAGCCTTATTATCTTTACAAACAAATATTCCAGTACACATCAATAGAAATTTTTTTCTATCACTTTAATCATCTAACATATTTTCTAACCCTTTTCTATTTCTAATATAACAATGCTATCCCATGCACCCTTGCAGATCCTCTCCTTAAGTTAAATTTTAACCATTGTCTCTGTGTCTTTTAAATAGGTTTATACCTTTAATTCTTGTATGCTTTTGCTGTATCTCTATATCTTGTTTCTGTCCTTTGTAGCTTCTTTTCCTTTCCCTCTTCCCTCTCTTCTTCTCCCTCCCCTTTTTATTCCCCTTTCTATCCGATTCTCCCTTCTGCGATCCTCCCTTCTGCTTCTTCCTGATATTATGATTACTTTTCAAATTACTCTTTTTTTGGTTGTAGCTTCAGTGCTTAAGTTTTTAATTCCCTTTCCCCACTTTCCCTTTTTTACTCTGCTTAAAATTGCTTGGTCATTAAAGATGGCTTCTTTGTTGTCCCGTTCTTGTTCTGCTAGCGTTTCTTGTTTTTCATAGTTCAAGATCTCCATTTCTAAAAATTGAAATATGAAGCCAAAAGATCCTCTTCTGTCTTATGCTTCTTTTTGTTCTTTAAGTCTCATTTTTAACTCTTCAAGGAGTGATGCCATTTAAAAAAAATTTAAACTACCCCCAATTGATTTTCTTTTATTTCATTAGGATCCTCCATCCAAAGTTCCAGGAATCATCCAATAATCCAAAACTGTTTCTTGCTTCTTTTCTCACTTTCTCTTTCCAGGGGCTTTGTTATCTTGTCACAAAGTTTTAGCTACAATGTATCTTTTGCAAGCCTTGTTAAAATTCCACTATCATTTTTTTTTTTAAGTTCCAGGTGGTATCCTCCATTTTCCAGATTCCACTCTCTTTTTTCCTTTTTCCCTCCGGTGCTTTTTTTCTTTTTTTAAAGAAAGTTTTTAAATTATCCAAGAATCCTTATCCCTTTGACACTTTATTTTCAGCTAGAAATAGCTTATTAATGTCAAAGTGGATTAGTATCAATTTCTTATTCAAATCTCTTCTTCTTAATGTTCCAAGTCAGTTAAAACTGTCAATGTTAAGGAAAAAAAGCCAATTCTATTTCCTTTCCCTTTCTCTTTCGCAGCTTAAAATCTTTTTTAGGAATAGTATTAGTCTTTAAAATCCAGGTTCCAGATACCTTAAATAGATGTTCTCCATTCAACCTGGTCAGTCAAACTTTCTCCTTTAAACTTCCTCCTGCACAATCTTGTCTGGTCGGGTTCTTCTTTGAGGTGGCCATTTCTGACCACCGCTGCAACTGCCTTTGGGAAAGGGAGTAATGGCCAGCTGAGGAGAGATGCAGCTCTCCTCAACCCCGCTGGTGGCTCCCCTTTCTTCACCACCTCTACGGGGTGGCTTCAGCCCCAAATCCGGGAGGCTCGGGGTGCTCCAGCGGTGAGCATGGATCAAAACCGTGGACGATTGCGATTTTGGTTCGTTGCCGAAGAAACCCAAACCAGAAGTCCCCTAGTCCTGTGTTTCATGGTGTTATTCCATGCAAGCACTAATCATGGCTGACCCTATTTAATTTTCAAAATCAGCTTAGTAGGTTGGCTATGTGCTGCCATCTACTGGTCAACAATGCAAATAAATTAACAGAAAAAAATGTTATAGAGAAAATGAATAAAATCCCTACAAGAAGATTTTATTCCAACATTTATTGAGGGCCATATCAGGGTCGTGTTTGACCTTGGTGAGGGTGGGATGGGGGTGTCCATGTGGGTGTGGTCAGCTTGATGTCATTGGTGTTGTGGAGGGGTGCCAGTGAAAACAGAGCTTGTGAGGGATGTGCACAATTCTTTCAGGCTCCGGTTTTTGCTGCAATAGCCTCCTGCAACCCTCTGTGAGCGAAAACCAAACTTGGAAGGGCCACAACCTGAGCTCCATTTTTTCTGGCAGAGGCACCGTGGACTGGTCCTTCACTGTTTCCAGGACGGATCCATGGGCTAGATCTAATCACCCTGTGGGCCAGATCTAGCCCACAGACCTTGAGTTTGATACAATGGGGATTTTCATTGTGCAAGTTATTTGATTGACAGAAATGCTGGTTTCATATTACAACTGAAGTGTGCAAAGTTTTGCTGGGTTCAAATGCCAGGCACGAGTTTTGAATGTTGTACTACATTCCAAAAACTGGGGTCTAGAAAAAGAAAAGATAAAATTAAAATTGATTTAAATTAAATCTAAAAGAAAAAAGATAGACATTTTTGAATTAAGTTAATCTTCTGATGACTATATGGGCTTTTCCATTCAGCTTACTGGCAACAATATGACTGTGATTATTATAGCCTTTCTTTTATTTCACAGCCTATCATTGGGCCTTAAAATTTATTCAAATACTATTTATGTTCAACCCAGTTTACCTTAAAATAGGTAAGATAATCCAAGTGCTATCATCTAAACACAATGCAATTTAATAAGTTGTAATGCATTCAGAAAGTATTCAGACCTCCTTCACTTTTGTTAATTTTGTTATGCTGCAGCCTGATTCTAGTTGTTGAAATTCATATTTTTCTCATTAATCTACATTCAGTACCCCATAATAACAAAGTGAAAACAGACGTTTGGAAATATCTGTAAATTTATTTTTAAAAATGAAATATCACATTGGCATAAATATGCAGGCCCTTCATTCATTACTTTGTTGAAGTACCTTTGACAACAGTTACAGCCTGGAGTCTTTTGGGTATGATGGATGCAGAGGTGGTATTCAGCAGGTTCTGGAGAACTGGTAGCGGAAATTTTGAGTAGTTCAGAGAACTGGCAAATGCCACCTCTGACTGGAGATTTTACAGTATCCTTCCCCTGCCATGCCCACCAAGCGACGCCCACAGAACTGGTAGTAAAACAATTTGAATCCCACCACTGGATGGTTGTTTTACAAGCTTGGATTGGGGGATTTTCTGCCATTCTTACTTACAAATCATCTCAAGCTCAGTCAGTTTGGATGGTGACCATTGGTGGGTAGCCATTTTCAGGCCCTTCCAGAGATATTCAATAGGGTTCAAGGCAGGATTCTTGCTGGGACATTCTGGGACATTCACGGAGTTGTCCCTAAGCTACTCCTGTATTGTCTTGGCTGTGTGCTTAGGATCATGTCATGTTGGAAAGTAAACCTTTAGCCCAATCTGAGATCCTGAGCATTGTAGAATAGGTTTTCATTGTGGATATCCCTGTACTTTGCTCCTTTCAGCTTTCCCACAGGCCTGCTCAGTCTCCTAGACCCTGTTGCTGAAAAACACCAGCACAGCATGATGATGCCACTACCATGCTTAGCTGTTGGAATGATATTGGGCAGGTGATCAGCGGTGCATGGTTTAGCATTAAGCCCCAACAGTTCAATATTGGTTTCATCATATCAGAGAATCTTGTTCCTCAGAGTCTGAGAATCCTTCAGGTGCTTCATTGAAAACTCCAAGTGGGCTTTCATGTGTTCTGCATGGAGGAGAGACTTCCATCTAGCCAGATCGGTGAAGGACTGCAGAGATATTTGTCCTTCTGGAACTCTGTCCATCTCCACACCGATCCCTGGAGCTCAATCAGAATGACTATCAGGTTTTTGGTCACTTCTCTTACTAAATGCCTTCTTCCCCAATTGCTCAGCTGTGAGACCTTCTATAGAGCTGTGGGTGCCTTTCCAAATCATGTCTGATCAATTTAATGTATCATAAGTAGACTCCAATCAAGGCGTAGAAACATGTCAGCAACTATCAAGAGAAATGGGAGGCATCTGAACTAAAGTTCTAGTGTTGTTGCAAAGGGTCTGAATACTTTATTCCAATGTGATATTTCAGGTTTTTTTCTTTTTAATAAATTTACAGACATTTCTAAAATTCTGTTTTCACTTCATCATTATGGGGTACTGAGTGTAGATTAATGAGAAAAAAATGAATTTCAACAATAGGCTGCAGCAAAACAAAATTGACAAAAGTGAAAGGGAGCTGAATACTTTCTGAATGCATTGTAATTGCTCCCTATTATTTATTTCTCACATTTTGCAGTTTGGGTTATAGGAACATCTACTAAGCTTACAACATATTTTGTGGTCCTTTGTCAAGTGTAAGCAACCAGATCTACATATGAAATTAATTACTTTATTGCATTCTGACTCTAATACAGGAATTCCCAGAGTGCTTGCCTTCTCTTGGGAGGAAACAGATAAAGTTCTGTAGAATTTAGGAAGGGTCAGCCCTGGATCTCTTGGGACTGTGCAATGACTCAAAGCTAACTCCTTGCTTGATAATCCCTATGTTCTGGCTGGTAATTTTTCAAAAGTCTAGGCAGCTAGGTTGAGTGTGGATTTTTTTAAAAATGAAATTAAGTTGGAAAATGTCTTTCAAGTTACATGGCCCATGTGGAAATTTAAGCAAATGGAGCCAGTACATCTACTGTCTTGCCAATACTGTCTTGCATATTCTATCCTCCTCTTATAGCATGATTGTTGTCTCTTTCATTAACATTGCACTTCTACTATTTCCCTGAAATGGAAGTAGTGGCATCTGGTAATTGGCTGGGGGACATTTTGTTATCTTATAGAAAAAGCAGAAGCAAGTGGCAATTAAAGAAAATTGCCATACACATATCAGCATTTGGTATACAATTATGCTGCAGACATATTTCCATTAAAAAAAAGTTTAAAAGTGTGGTCCTCTTTTTTATGTCTAATTAATTAGAGATATTTTTCTACCTGGAATGCCTTTGGCCTTTGGCTTGTCTTATTAAAGATAAGAATTAAAGATAAATACTGGGATGCATCTGTGAGTTATTTTTCCTAAAGGGTTTCTTTAAAAGCCATCTAATTTAGCAGTCATCACCCTATTCTGATGTAATGAATTCCATTGCCTTAATAAAGGTTAATTGTGATTGGAAAATATAGATTAGATTTTATAAAAAAAACGGAGAACAGGCATCTGTGTATAACTTCATTCTCAGCATTTCATTTACTTTGGATGCTAATGAAATGCTAAAGGCCATCTCCCTCTCCCTCTCCCTCTCCCTCCCCCCCTCTCTTTTTAAAAAGTATAATTAGGTCTATAAAGTTTGAGGAAAAGGGGGAAACAATCCATGATTTATTGTATTGTTCCATTCCTATACATGCTCATTGCTCTGAGATCTTATGATGAAGGCTAGCTCATAAATGTTCTAAATAATAATAAAAATAAATAAAAGGTTATTGAAATCCTGTAAACAAACTAGTAAAATTTTTGCCAAAGCTAGATTTGCAAAGAACTTTGCCATGTGAATTTGGAGAACACAAGTTAAGGTTGCTATGAAGAGATTATTTCCTCTACAAATTAGGCATTAATATACAGCATAATTTAGCTGAAGAAACATTTTAGAGTTTAGCTTGTAAATTGGAGAGAATAACATTAATTTCAGGACTGTAAGAATTAGAGTCCTTAATTTATGGTAACAAATTCTAGTAGTATGAATAACAGTGAAATAAAAGCATTCCGTAAAATATATGGGCAGTTTGAAAATAAAGTTATTGTTTTAGGCCAGCCTTTACTGAAATATTTAACTCTTTCATTCCATGGTTAAAATTATTGTCATTGGATTTCTGATACTTTTAAAATATGTTCTGCATAGGTATTAGTAATTATGGTCTGGAATAGAATTCTGCAAAATTAGAATCATAGAAAACTGATGGCAGATAAAGACCTATTGATTTATCTTTAACTTTGCTTTGTGTTTTCCCTTTTTCATTTATATGCAGTATTTATTTTTTTTAATTATTATTGTTATTTTTTAGTTATTTTTATTTTATTTTTTTACTTTTGGTTGGATGATGGAATTTATCCCAAGCATGTTTAAAGTCAGTTACTGATGACTAACCCATTACCTTCACTGGAAATTGGTTCCAAGATTCCACTACTTTTTCTGTGAAGTAATACTTTCTAACATTACTTTTGAGCTTCCTTCCTGCCAGTTTGAAGTTATGCTCCCATGTTCTTTTTTTTTTTTGCTTAATATTTTTGCTTAATATTGTTTTGCTTAATATTGAAAAGAACTTTGTAGAACTTTATTAACTTCCTTAATATATGTAAAAGTTTTAATCACATCTCTCCTTTCCCTTCTGTCTTCTATATCGTACAAGTTCACTTCATCATCTCACCTGATGTTTTGTCCCTCAGATCTTGCACCATTTTGTTGTCCAAAATTTTGTGACTTGGTCTTATTTATATATCTCTATCTCTGTCTCTGTCTCTGTCTCTGTCTCTGTCTCTGTCTCTAGCTCTATGTCGGGCTTCAACGATACTACTGATTTATCCCCTGGAGTGAAGCCCAACACATTATCTTGGCTGGGGAAGGAGCATCTGATCCTGCCATTTCCAATGCGTTGCCTTTGTCGAGGAATGTTTTCCACTCCTGCAGATCCCATCCTAGCTTGCCTCATCTATCCTGTATCGGCACAAACATGTGACAAGGATGGGGATGGGAGGAGGTTTATCGCTCTGACTCCTCTCATTTCCCAAAATGAAACACGAAGGCTCCTTGGGGTGGAACTGGGGAATTAAGATGCGGCTCGGGATTTGAAACACATATTGCTTGGTTAATTAGTTGCATTTAGAATTGCAGGGTGGTGGCGCATGGGATTAATGGGGAGGGCAGATGTTAATTAGCTACACAGGGTGGGGCTACATGATAAATTGCACTGAGATGCAAATGATCTGTGTTGACTTTATCCGGTATAACCATTGTTGCCATGTTTGAAGGAAAACGAGTGAAAATAAATGTACCTATTTAAAAAGAAAACCCTGTGAGTAACATAGTTTATTGCTAGAATTCCTACAAAAGCAAATGGAGGCTAACAGAAAGTCAGCACCCAACTTTATTTTCCAAAAACCAGTTTAATGAGAATCATGGCAGAGAGCACTGATCCAGAATGGATGGTGGAGGAAGGCATAGAAGTGGCTGAAGACAATGGTGGGGAAACAGACTGGCTTTTTATTTTAAAGGGAAAGCCTCAGAATTTTTCTTTTTTCTTTTTTCATTGGGATTTTTGCTTCTTCCATCCATATTTTTGGTTTATCTTTATGGTTTATTTATTTATTTTTATTTTTGAGACCTCTCAACTGGATTAAGGTGTGAAGAACCTGAAGAAATTTTCTCTCTCATCTTTCTTTTTTATTATTATTGGGCTTTTTTCTTCTTTTTATTTTTATTTTTTACCTTGGATTACAATTGACCATTTCATAATTGGATTAAGGTTCAGAAGAACTTGAAGAATTTTTCTTTCCTTTTTTTACACTACTATTGGGCTTTTTACCCTCTACCACATTTATTTCCCATTTTGGATTATAATTGGCTACTTGAATTTGAAGATTTCGACATTCAAAATGAGTAGGAAACTCATACCTTCTGGTGCCTCAACTTCTACTTCTGCCTCCCCACCATCTGGAGGACAACGTTTAATTCAGACAATGTTAAAGCAAGATAAAGAACAAGAAAAAGTGACTCTACAGATGATTACGCAAGGAATCCAAGATCTTAAAACAAAATCAGACACCATTGAAAAAAGAATAGAGAATATTGAACAAAGAACAGAGAACGTTGAACAAAGAACAGAGAACATCGAACAAAGAACAGGGAAGACGGATGAAAAAATTGAAAATATTCAACAAATGATGGCAAAATATGATGAGAGATTCCAAAAAATTGAAGAAGATAAATAAAGAGATGAGAAGAAAGTGGCTGTTTCTTAAGCCAAGTATTAAACCATTTTGATTTATACTCCCATTGTTACCACTCAAATTGGTCCATGGTAGTGGCCGTTATCAGAGTGTTAGTGGGAGAAGCTTATGAATGGGCAGCTGATCTATATTGCCATAGGGCAGAGGAATTGGGGGATATAGGATGATTTTTGGATGCATTAAGAAATCAGATGGGAGGAGCTGTCGCCGAGACGATACGGCTTGCAATCGAGCTCTACGATTGCAGCCGATATCTTCGCCCCTAGCCGGTCGAAACGGACCTAAACCGTCCCGTAGGGACGGTTATTGTGAGGGGCATACCCTGTGGATCCCAGGGACACCGCAAAGTCCCTGGATGACCCAGGAGAAGTCCCTTTGCTGGCGGCGAAGAGGCATCCCCCATGCTGCTGAAGTCGTGGCAGCTCCGGAAAGGAAGAGTTTGAAGAAAGAGTGTGTCGGCTGGGTGAGAAACTGTTTTTTTAAAAATATTTTGAGGTTTGAAAGGACACTTTGACTGTTAGAAGAAATCTGTATGATTTTTGACAAAATTCAATTGGCGGCGTTTTTTAAGGGAGACGTCAACACGAGGTTTTACTTTTATTTTTTATTTTTTTTGCTACCGGACTTTATTGCTACTTAGTAGATAACCGGACTGGTTTTTTTTCCTTCCACATATATTTCATTCTCCCTTGGTTCCTTTTTTTTTTTTAAATTTTTTTTCTAGGCTAGAGGCTCCCTTTGGTTATTTCTCTTTTGTATATATATATGTATATATCTCTTGTTCTTTTTTTTTTAACTTTAACTATTTCTTTGTGAGAGGAGGGGGAAAGTGAGAACTAAGAAACTTTATAACACTGCCGACTAGAGGCTTGAAGCTTTATTTGAAGTGGAGAAAATTATGAAAGGCTCCTTCTCAAGGACACTTCTGTGATAAGATAGAGGGGAAAGCGCAGTATTATTACAGGTGCTTTTCTGGATTTCTATCAACAATTAAATATTTATGGCTTGACTTTGAAGCCTGTGGGAAAGGGAAGTGAGCCATAACAAAAGCCTTGGACAACTAAACAGAGTGCAGTGTGTTGTTTTTCTCTCTTAAATTTCCTTTTTTAACTCCACTACCCCCCCACTAGCATTATTGTTAATTCTTACTTTAGCAATGTTTTTATTTTTACCTTTTATTTTCAAGGGGAAGCCTTAGAATTTTTTATATTATTTTTTATCTATTTAATTATTTTTACTTTTATTTTTTTCTTTTTATTGGGATTTTTGTTTTTTTTTTATTTATACTCCTGGATTATTTTGGTCTCCTTGTCTTTTCTTTTTAAATCGGGATTCTCTAATTGGATTAGGGTTTGAAGAACCTGAAGATTCTACTTCTTTTTTTTTTCTTCTCTTGCTTGGTTTTTTTTATTATTATTACTATTACTGGGCTTGCTTCTTTTTATTTTTGTTTTTTATCCTGGATTACTCTATAATTGGATTAGGGTTAGGAAGAACCTGAAGAATTTCCTTTTTTCTCTCCTTTTTTTTTTCTCTCTCCCTCACCATTGGATTTTTTGCTGCTGGACTTTTCCACTTTGGATTATAACTGGCTACGTTTCTGATTGGATTAAATTTGAAAGAATCTGAAGATTTTGAACCACCTAAAATGAGTAGGAAACTCATATCTTCGGGTGTTTCCGTATCTCCTTCTGCTTCTTCACCATCTGGAGGACAACGTTCAACGCAGGTAATGTCAAAGCAAGATAAAGAACAAGAAAAAGTAACTTTACTGATGATCATGCAAGGAATTCAAGACCTTAAGACAAAAATAGATATCATTGAACAAAGAACAGCTGTTGGGCTGGCATGCTTTTCTATGGTACAAGGGAACTAAAACACAGGGCTATTTTAGAAGACATTATATACGGGAGTCTTTGTGGTTAAACTGGGAGAAGATAAAAAAACAATGTTATTTGAAAATTCCAGTTTGGTTATCGACGATAGAAGCTTTTTCTTATCCTATAATCTATAAAAAGGAACAAACAGTTAGATATGGGGAATTACTAGATGAAAAGGGTGAACTTAAATCGATACAAAAATTAGAGGAACAAGGTATACAGATGAATTGGTTCTCATATGCGCAAATACACTCAAGCTATGATGGAGATTCCAAAACAGAGGGATTTTACGATAAACAGACTGATTTAGATAAGATTTTGACAGGTACTGATGAAAAGATGATTAAAAAACTATATGGTTACTTATTGGGAATTAAGCTAGAGGAAGAACAAGTTAAAGAAACTATGATTGCCTGGGGGAGGAATTTTGGATATGGGATTGATTTAGAGAAATGGCAGAAATTATGGTCGCAAAATTATAAAATGACAATGTCTACAGCTTATAAAGAAAATTTGTATAAGATGTTTTACAGGTGGCATTTCCCCCGACAAGGATAGCAAGAATGTTTAAGAACAAATCGGAAAAATGTTGGAAGTGTCATCAGATACCTGGCTCATATTACCATATGTGGTGGACTTGTGAGGAGGCTAGAAAATACTGGACTAAAATCCGCATGTGGTTGGAAAAAATGACAAAGAGACATATAGATTTGAAACTGGAGCTTTTCTTATTGGGAATCTTACCAGATGTTTATAGTAAAGATTTGAAATACTTGATTGTAAATGTATTGACTGCGGCTAGGATTGTATTTGCAAAAAATTGGAAAAATGAGAAAATTCCATTGCAGGAGGAAGTTATTAAGAAAATATTGGAATGTGCTGAGATGAGTAAATTGACATTTGAAATTAGAGAGCAAGAAGATAAACAATTTTATACAATTTGGGACCTTTTCTATCAATGGCTGGATGATGAAATATAAAAATAGAATATTTAGAATGTTAGGTAATAAGGAATATTATTGACTTTTCTTCTCCCTTTTCTTTTGCTACTTGACATTACATTTATAAAATGTTTTTTTTCTTTTTTCTTAAGATAGAATTGGTATGATTATATGATTTGTTATAGAATAAATTACCTAAATTATAGTTATCTCATAAGGCATGATTGAATAAAAGCATAGTCAAATCTTTTTTTTTCCAATAATGATATGTGGATATATAAGTTTGAATTGATAATAAGAGTTATTATGTAATGTAATTGTAATTGTGACTACGAAATGAATGCACAAAACTGATGAACCAACCAACACATTGTTTGTATATAAGTATCGAAGAGAGCAGATGTTTTTATGTTTTTGTTTGTTTGTTTGTTTGTTAAAAAAAACCAATAAAATTGTTTAAAAAAAAAAAGAAATCAGTTCGAAGATACATCGGCAGACAAGAAAGCAGAAGAGGATCTGTTAACTGTGAAACAAAAAGGGAGAACAGCATGAGAATATGTAAATGATTTCTGATGAGTGGCTAGTAAACTCCCTTCATTGCTGGAGAGTTTATTAATTCAGATATTTAAAGAAGGACTGGACCCTAAACTACATCAGGCTTGCTTATATAGAGGTTTGTATGCTACATTGACCAATTGGTATCGTGTGGCAATAGAATTAGATGATGGTTTATGTCGGTTGAGGCTGAGGCTGGAAGGATTTATACAACCACAAAAGTTTATAAGTTCGAGTACAAAACTGCAACCTAGAACAATATTGACGCAAAATACTAGGAGATCATTTAAATGTTTTCACTGTGATAGACCAGGGCATCGGGCTATGGATTGTCCAATTCCACCTATGACAGTGAAAGATCCCCAATCTGGTTCAGAATTGAATAAGACTAAACCAAGTAGACGAGATTGGCATGACCAGGACAAGGCAAGGGGAGTAATAGTCAATTTTCCAGATATTCCAGTGAAAGATGAAAGATCTGTTATGCAATCTACTATGTTGAGAGGAGCTGAAATGGACAATGAGATGCCAGATGACCCAATGGTAAGTAAGCCCATCCATCCTTTTATTTTACCCATGTATCTATGGAATAAATGGACTGATCAGGGAATCAAGGTGAGGGCATTGATAGATTCAGGATGCACAAGATATTTAATAACTCAAGCAGTGGTTGATAAATTTGAGAGCTATGAAATTAGGTGTTCCTATTAAATTTGAACCGGTGGATGGGTCTATATAGGGTGGAGCTCCAGCAACTCATAGAACTGAATACATTAAAATGATGATGGGGGAGCACTGGGAGTGGATTTCTTTTGTTGTGGTTCCTCACATGAGCGAGGCATTAATTCTGGAACTAGCTTGGCTTGATAAATGGGAGCCTACTATACACTGGGAAGGGGGTTATTGTAAATTATGTCTAGCTGTGGGTCCTAATCCACCATGCCATGATGATGACTCACCTCACCCATCCAATAATACAAAGCAAATGAAAGAGGGAATACCTAGCGAAAAGGCTATCCGATTGAGTATGAAGACTTAGCAGATGTATTTAAGGAAGATGGTACTGATTGTTTACCACCCCATCGATCTACGGATTGTGCCATTGAATTGATCCCAGAAGTGGCATTACCCAAACCACAAATATATTCAACGACTCAAAAGGAATTGGAAGAAATGAGAAAATACATTGACAAAAATTTACAAAGAGGATTTATCACTCCAGGTAGATCTCATATGGCAGCGCCAATGTTATTCTGAGAAAAAAAAGATGGTGGATTGCATGTGTGTGTAGATTATTGAGATTTAATTGCCATATGTGTAGAACCATTGTATCCATTATTATTCATGAAGGACTTGCTAGCTACACTAGCTAAATGACATATATTTACAAAACTTGACTAAAGAGAAGCCTATTATAGAGTAAGAATTTGAGAAGGAGATGAATGGAAAACAATGTTTAATTGCCCTCTCGGTAGTTACTACTATAACATTATGCCATTTGGATTACAAGGAGCTCCAGCAGTATTCATGCAACTGATAAAAGAAGTGCTACATAAACATTTGTATTGAGGTGTTTTAGTTTATTTAGATGATATTTTGATTTATTCTGATTCTAAGCAAGAACACATTAAATTAGTCAGGTGCTTAAAAAATAATTGGATGCCCACCTTTATGTAAAATTATTGAAATGTGAATTTCACACTAAACAACTATTTAGGGTATCGTATTTCAGAATGAGGAGTGGAAATGAACCCCACAAAAGTAGAAGTGCTGTTAAAATGGCAAACTCCCAAAACCAGGAAACAACTGCAGAGTTTCTTGGGGTTTGCACATTTTTATAGGCAATTTATTCCATGTTTTTCTGATGTTGCTATGCCACTAATGGATCTATTATGAACTAAACCTATTGGTGTTGAAAATCCAAAACCAAACACTACGTTGAAATGGATTGACCAATGTCAAATAGCATTTCATTACCTAAAAAATCTGTTTGCACAAGAGCCAGTATTGAAACACCCAGATGCAACTTTACCATTTATCATTCAAGCGGATGCCAGCAATGTAGTGGTAGGAGCTGTTTTGTTGCAAAGAAATAAGGAAGGTAATTTACAACTGTTAGGAATATAAGTCACCTAACATCTATTTGGGTTAGAAATATATAAACCAGGATAGACATTTTAATACTGTCTCTTTAAGAGATTGTAAAAACTGCAATTGGGTGTGGTTTCTCAAACGGCCATAAGATGGAGCCAGAAACCTGGGTTGTCTTAGTCTTAGTCTCAGAAGAGAGTGTGAGTCAGTCTCTGTTTCCTTCTGTTGAAAAGTATTGCCGTTCCTTCTAATTGACTGATATTCTTGGATTTGATGTAAGTCTGATACTGAACTGTTTTTGATACTGGACTTTGATATTCAAATTATCCCTGGACTGAAAACTGGCTGATTTAACCTATGAATGACTTTGGACTGCTTGTTTGAACTTTGCTAAAACCTTTCTGGAAGTAAAAAAAACCTACATTTACTGTACAGTGTATCTGTGTGCTGTGTGTGGATTATTCAAACACTTTTCTCAATATGTCTCCCTGTATGCACTCATTCTCCTAACGGGGAATTACCTCAACAACAACCCTGTGTGTATACATCTAGGAAATTTAGTCCAGCTGAATGAAATTGGGCAGTTTGGGAGAAGGAAACTTTTGCTGTTCACTGGTCATTGCTTACCTGGAGACATCTATTAGAAAGAAGTTCAGAATCATTTGAGGTGTGGACCGATCATAAAAACTTGGAAGCACTCCAAAATCCACATCGGTTGTTACCAAAGCAAGTTCACTGGGTGATGTTTTCTAAAAGATTTAACTTCACATTAAAATATGTCCCATCAGCAAAAAACTTTATGGCAGATGCTTTGTCAAGATTTTCTCAGTATAATAGTGTGCACGAGAATATAGTCCAACCACTGATACTGGCTATAGGATAGAATCTTTATGATCCACAATACTTACAACAGACTTATCTACAATGTTAGCGGAAGATGAATGGTTAATAAATAATAAAAATCAAATAGAAATGAGAAATGGGATTGCATGGTGAGGAACTAAAATATATGTGCCGAACATGTTAAGATCAGTAGTATTAAAAAAAATGTCATGATGTTAAACAGGCAGGACATTATGGGTTCCTAAAAACTTTATATTTAGCAAAATGACAATTTTGGTGGCCAGGTATGAGATTACATATAGAGAATTATGTGAAATCCTGTCCTATCCGTGTAATAAATAAAACTAAAATTGGAAAACCAGCAGGGTTACAACGAACAGTGTCTGAACCGATTAAACCCTGGCAAGACATTGGAATGGACTTTATAGTTGATTAACCAGATAACCATGGATACACGGTGATATGGACTGTTATTGATCTGTTCTCCAAACAGGCACATTTTGTCCCATGTAAAAGAGTACCATCAGCTAAAAAGTTAGCTGAATTGTTTATACAACAAATATATCGATTACATAGGGTGCCTTGAAGAATAATATCCAATAGGGGAGTACAGTTCACCTCAAAATTCTAGCAGGAATTTATACATCTAATTGGCTCAACACAAGGATTAAGTACAGCATATCACCCAGCTACTAATGGAGTAGCTGAAAGAGCTAATGCTGCCATCAAACAGTACCTTTGTTGTTATATTAATTATCAACAAAGTAATTGGGTAGATCTGATACCGTGTGCTGAAATAGCGTATAATAATACGGTACATAGCAGTACTGGGCATTCCCCCTTCCAAGTAGTAAGTGTTATGGAATTTGTACCCATACTGAATGGCCTCACAATGAACAAGAAAAATGGCCTCATAATGAACAAGAAAAAAAATTAGAGACTACAACTACCTGAGCAGATAATGTAAGTAAGCAATGGGAGTCAGTTCAAATCACTTTGAAAAAAGCGCAAGAAGCATATAAAATCCAAGCTGATAAAAAAAGATCCGCACAAATACAATATGATGTTGGAGATTGGGTGTATCTATCAATTAAATACCTACACCTTGATCTAGCTAGTAAAAAACTAGGCCCAAAATACATTGGACAATTTCAAGTTATACGAGTGATAAATCCTGTTACAGTTGGTCTTTGACTTCCTTCTCGATTCAAAAGAATTCACCCTGTATTTCATATCAGTCTTCTAAAACCTGCAAATATGACACAACAAGAGCCTAGATTGCATACCCCAGGATTGGTCTGTGATGACTATTACGAGATCGATGAAATACTCGATTCATGTCGTAGACATGGAGTGTTACAATATTTAGTTTGGTGGACAGGTTACCCATTAGCAGATGCATCATGGAACGAAAAGGGAAAGGGCAGCATGTAGCAGAGTTTAATGTGTGGCTAAAGGAGTGGTGTAAAAGGGAAGGCTTTGGTTTTATTAGTCATGATGTTTGCAGCTGGTCCAATGAAAAACTGTACAAAAGAGATGGTTTGCATCCATCAAAGAAAGGGACTGAGTTACTTGGCATTAAATTCACAGATATCCTGGATAAACATTTAAACTGAACAGCAGGGACAGAGAATTAATGGAGTCGGAATATTTCTGTCCCCAGCAACCTAAAACTAATAAGGATACCAGTGCATGCAAAATAGATGTTTGTGCAGGTAAGATTATCAACCTTGATGCCAACCAAAACCAAGCATTTAATAGTGAGTGCCATACCATGTGCACTAATCAAACAGGTAGCAAGAAAGTAGGGACAGGCAGGCACAACACAGATTATGTAGACAGTAAACACAGTGTCAGACACTAAGATTTCAAGTGCCTATATACAAATGCACAAAGTCTGGGGAACAAGCAGGGTCAACTCGAACTATGAATACATGAAGGTAAATATGATATAGTTGGAATAACAGAAACTTGGTGGGATGAAACCCAAGACTGGAACATACTGGTAGAAGGATAAAAACTATTCAAAAAAAACAAACCCCATAAAAGAGGAGGTGGAGTTGCACTGTATGTAAAGGACCACTGTATTGCTACAGAAATGCATGAAACCAAAGATCAAAACCTCCTAGAATGCATATGGGTCAATATAAAAGAAAAAAAGAATGACATGGCCATAGGTTTATATTATAGGCCACCCAATCAAGCAGAAAAAATAGATGTCCTTTTTGCCAGCCAACTAACAAACACATGCAGGAAACACACAACAATAGTAATGGGAGACTTCAATTATCCTAATATCAATTGGAAAACTAATTCTGCACCAAGAGAGAAATCAAATAGTTCCTAACCAACCTAGCTGACAACTTTGTTGTCCAAAAGGTAGAGGATGAAATTAGAGGGACAGCCATACTGGAATTAATTCTTACAAACAGAGAAGAAGTGATAGAGGGAATTGAAACTGCAGGAACCTTGGGTGAGAGTGACCATGTCATACTAGAATTCAACATAACACAAAAACAAGCAACAGAACACAATGACACCAGAGTCTTGGATTTTAAAAGAGCTGATTTCAATAAATTCAGAGAGAACTTGGGAAAGATTCCATGGAGGAAAATCCTAAAGGGGAAAACAACTCAAGAATCTTGGGAAACTCTAAAAAGTATGATCATAGAAGCCCAGACCAGCACAATACCACTGAGAAAGAAAAACAAGAAATCCAAGAAGAAGCCAGCATGGCTTCACAAAGATCTCTCTGGCAAATTGAAAGAAAAAAAGGACAAGTACAAAAAATGGAAAGGAGGACATACAACTAAGGCAGAACATCAGCAGATAGCCAGAATCTGCAAAGACGAAGTCAGGATAGCAAAGGCTCAGAATGAACAAAGACTTGCAACAAAAGTCAAAGATAAAAAAAGTTTCTTCCAACATATAAATAACAAGAAAAAAATCAAGGAAACAGTTGGTTCACTAAAGAGACAAGATGGCAAGGAAATAACAGGCAACAGAGAGAAAGCAGAACTGCTTAACTCATTCTTTGCATCTACCTTCACGCAAAAAGAAACTATAGCTCAACCCACCCAAAAAATAACTGTAACAGACAGACCAGAAATAAAAGTTTAAAAAAAATAGTAAGACAACACCTGTCTGATCTTGATGAAAACAAATCACCAGGGCCTGATGGTTTACATCTCAGAAGTTTCAAGGAGCTGGCAGAGGTCATCTCAGAACCACTGCACCATATCTTTCAAAAATCCTGGAGCACGGGGGAACTACCAGAGGACTGGAAAATAGCTGATGTGGTTCCCATCTTCAAAAAAGGGGAAAAAAACAGACCCAAAAACAGACCAATCAGCCTAACATCAATACCCGGGAAGATACTGGAAAAGATAATTAAAAAACAGATCTGCCAACATCTAGAAACAAGTAAAGTAATAACTAGTTGTCAGCATGGGTTTGTTAAAAACAGATCATGCCAAATCAATCTTATTTCATTCTTCAACACAGTGACTAAATTAGTAGACCAGCAAAATACTATGGACATAATATATTTAGATTTCAGCAAGGCATTCAATAAAGTAGACCACAACCTACTTCTTAGTAAGCTAGAAAAAAGTGGAATAGATAGCACCACCACTAGATGGATTAGCAACTGGCTGACAAACCGTACTCAATGAGTAGTCCTTAATGGGTCTAAGTCTACATGAAGTAAGCAGTGGGGTGCCACAAGGTTCCATCTTAGGCCCAGTACTCTTCAATATCTTCATTAATGACTTAGATGAGAGAATAGAAGGGGAACTTACCAAATTTGCAGATGATACTAAGCTGGCAGGAATAGCTAATACTCAAGAAGATAGGCTTAAGATCCAGATGGATCTTGACAGACTAGAACATTGGGCCATATCTAATAAAATGAAATTCAATATAGAGAAAAATAAAGTCCTACAGTTAGGCAAGAAAAACCAAAAGTACACATATAGACTGGGTGAAACCAGGCTCAATAGCAGGAACTGTGAGAGGGATCTTGCAGTCTTAGTGGACAACCACCTAAATATCAGCCAGCAGTATGCAGCAGCAGCCAAAAAAGCTAATGCAATCCTAAATTATATTAACAGAGGAATACAGTCAAGATCAAGGGAAGTACTAATAACATTCTATAAAGCCTTAGTAAGACAACACCTAGAGTACCGCATCCAGTTTTGGTCGCATTATAAAAAAGATGTTGAGACTCTAGAAAAAGTACAGAGAAGAGCAACCAGGATGATTAGGGGACTGGAGGCTAAAACATACAATGAACAGTTGCAGGAACTGGGCTTGGTTAGTCTAGTAAAGAGAAAGACCAGGGGAGACATGATAGTGGTCTTCCAATATTTGAGGGGCTGCCACAGGAAGGAAGGGGTCAAGCTATTTTCTAAAGCTCCTATAGGCCAGACAAGGAATAATGGATGGAAACTGAACAAGGAGAGATTTAACCTGGAAACAAGGAGAAACTTTCTGACAGTGAGAACAATCAACCAATGGAACAGCTTGTCCTCGGAAGTTGTGGGAGTGCCATCACTTGAGACTTTCAAAAAGAGATCGGACTGCCATTTGTCAGAAATGGTGTAGGGTCTCCTGCTTGGGTGGGGGTTTGGACTAGATGACCTACAAGGTTCCTTCCAACTCTGATTATCTGTATCTGTATCTACTCCATACAATGTATCTGCGTCTCGTCTGAGATGACAATTGCATATAAAATACTCCACAAAAGCGGGTGGGAGGGATGAGGTAAAATGTATACATGTTACTAATAGTAACCTTTCTTTTCTTTTAAAAATTTTTTTATTAGTTTTTAAAACAAACTAAACAAACAAAACATAAAAAACATCAAGCCATCTTCCATATATACATACAGTGTGCCGGTTGGTTTACAAATTGTTTTGTGCTTCCATTTCGTAGTCTTCAACTACAATTACATTGTATATACTCTCGTATTTTCAATCAAATATTAAATACATTAGTATCATTACTAATCAATCATTTGACTATACTTTTATTCATTCACATTTACAAAATAATCATATTTTACTTAATAATCATTTTGTAGATATAATAAGAAAAGAATACATCTTTATATATTTATTATTTTCTAAGAATCTACGTATTTCATTACTATATTTTATTGTCTAACCATTGATAGAATAGATTCCAAATTCTATAAAATTGTTTATCATCTTATTCTCTAATTTCAAATGTCAATCTACTCATTTCAGCACATTCCAATATTTTCTTAATGATTTCCTCCTGTGATGGTGTTTTCTCATTTTTCCAGTTTTTAGCAAATACAATCCTAGCCGCTATTAATACTTTTACGATCAGGTATTTCAAGTCTTTACTATAAATTTCAGGTATTTCATGTCTTTACTATATATTCCAGGTAAAATTCCCAATAAAAATATCTCTGGTTTCAAATCTATATGCTTTTTTGTCATTTTTTCCAACCACGTGTAGATTTTAGTCCAATATTTTTTAGCATCCGCACATGTCCACCACATATGGTAATATGAGCCAGGTGTCTGATGACATTTCCAACTTTTTGGGATTTATTCTTGAATATTCTTGTATTCTTGTCGGGGGAAAATGCCACCTGTAAAACATCTTATACAAATTTTCTTTATATGCTGTTGACATTGTCATTTTATAATTTTGAGACCACAGTTTTTGCCATTTCTCTAGATCAATCCCATATCCAAAATTCTTCCCCCAAGCAATCATAGTTTCTTTAACTTGTTCTTCTTCTAGTTTAATTTCTAATAAAAATCCATACAATTTTTTAAATCACCTTTTCATCAGTACCTGTCAAAATCTTATCTAAGTCAGTCAGTTTATCATAGAAACCTTCTGTTTTAGAATCTTTATCATACCTTGAATGTATTTGCGCATATGAAAACCAATTCATCTTTATACCTTGTTCCTCTAGTTTTTCTATAGATTTAAGTTCACCCTTTTCATTCAATATATCATCATATCTAACTGTTTGTTCCTTTTTTTATATTATAGGATAAGAAAATGCTTCAATAGTCGATAGCCAGGCTGGAATTTTCAGATAACATTGTCTTTTAATCTTCTCCCAGTTTAACCACAGAGACTCCCATATATAATGTCTACTAATAGTAACCTTTTTGTTGCAGAAGAAACAATAGTAGAGGGGGCCGCCTGTAGGGCTTCAATGATCCTACCAATTTATCCCCTGGAGTGAAGCCCAACACATTATCTTGGTTGGGGAAGGAGCATCTGATCCTGCCATTTCCATTGCGTTACCTTGGTCGAGCAACGTTTTCCACTCCTGCAGATCCCATCCTAGCTCACCTCATCTATCCCATATCGGCATGAACATGTGACAAGGATGGGGGTGGGAGGAGGTTTATCACTCCGACTCCTCTCATTTCCCAAAATGAAACACAAAGGCTCCTTGGGGTGGAACTGGGGAATTAAGACGCGGCTCAGGATTTGAAACATATATTGCATGGTTAATTAGTTGCATTTAGAATTGCTGGCAGTGCGTAGGACTAATGGGGAGGGTGGATGTTAGTTAGCTACATGGGGTGGGGCTACATGATATATTGCGCTGAGATGTGAATGATCTCAGCGCTGACTTTGTCTGGTATAACCGTTTTGCCCTCTTTAAAGGAAAATGAGGGAAAATAAATGTACCTATTCACAAAAAAACCTGTGAGTAACATAGTTTATTGCTAGTATTCCTATGGAAGCAAATGGAGGCTAACACTCTATCTCTTATCTATCTATCTATCTATCTATCTATCTATCTATCTATCTATCTATCTATCTATCTATCTATCTATCTAAGAGAGATCTTCAGAATCGGACACAATAGTCTAAATGGGCTCTGATTGAAATCCTATATAGTGGGATTAGTCCCTCTAGTGATACATCCCAGAATTTTGTTTGCCTTCACATCTGCCTGGCCATACTGTTCATTTTGTAGTCATCTGATATATGAACACTTTAATCTTTTTCTTCTGTTGTTCTGTCTAACAATGTTTCTTCTATTGTCCTGTCTAACAAAGGAATCTTTTCCCATAAGAGCATGATCTTACACTTAGAATTGCAATTTCCACATTTTTGATCACTTTTACATCAATGCCAAATCATATCTGATCTTAAAAATATCCCAGCAACATCAACTGTATTATACACTTTGGATCAACAGCAAAACAACAAACTTACCTAGCAATCCTTCCGTTACGCAACTTGATACAGTATATTGAGCCATGGTGGCACAATGGTTAGAGTGCAGTACTGCAGACTACCTCTGCTGACTGCTGGCTGCCCACAGTTCAGCAATTCAAGTCTCACCGGTTCAAGGCTTCCATCCTTCAGAGCTTGGTTAAAGTGAGGACCTAGATTGTTGGGGGCAATAGGCTGCTTAGACAGGGCTGTAAAGCACTGTGAAGCTTACATATGTCTAGGTGCTATTGCTATTGTAGTTACAGGATGCCTTTGATTTTAAAAACAGGTACTATTACACCACACAATATTAGCAAACTGTTTTATTGTCCTGTCACAGTTATTTTATACTTGCTCGTCCGGATTCCATTGGCCTCCTTTTTTATTATTATATCTTTTAAATATGATGAAATTTGGAATCATAGTTTCATACTGAACTCAATCCTAATTCTTTTTGTTGGGAAAAGTACTTACAGATTTCTGAGAATTAGCTACGGGAAGGAAGGAAGGAAGGAAAGAAAGAAGGAGAAAGTTGAATGGCTCAAAAGAAAGGGTTAAAAAGTAGTGATATTATACAAATCCCTTGAGTGCATTATAATAAGTTATAACAGTTATTTTAGAGCAGTAATGATGAAGATTATATTGCCTTGCATAAAATGGCACTGCAGCACAAAATGAGGGGAATTTTTTTTTCGGCAGCTATTGCTGTAGTGTAAAGGATATCAATACTGAAACATAAAGATATAAAAGTATAACTGGAAAAGATAAAATGTAGAATAAGTGACGATTATCTTTTATGTATCCTTATATTTTATTATTTATGTATTCTTTGAGAACTGGAGAGGCCCCAGACCAATCTTCCTCCCAGTTATGAAGGTTACTGACTGGTATTGAACCAGATAGTTAGTATCACATAGATTAGGCCCTCAAAGTAAGCCCCCTGGGAAAGTGTCTTCTAGTGGAAATTATATAATACATATATTTTTAAAATTCCAAGAGTTATCTCAATTATCAGTTTGGAGAGGCAATCTTTATATATTCATTAGACAATATAGCATAGGACCATTGTATTTTTTCATGCTGAATGTGGAATACAAAATTTAGGCACCAACTTACAAATTCAATGTAGGACCAACATTCTTTCAATTAACAACAGAGCTCCCCTTTGATAAAACTTTTAACCAATTGTAGAACAAAAACAATTGATTTGGATCCACAGCTAGCCACGAATGGGTCAGGTAGACTTCTCTGGCAATGCATGGAAGTGAACATAAGTGCCTGTCATTTAAGGATGGTTGCTCCATTCTTATTTCTGCAAATGTAATTTTCTGGCTTGAGGGCACTCAAACAAGAAAGCACCGATCAGAAAGTTGGATCAACCAATTAGTATGCAGAATGCTCACGTCTGCACAATGAGCAGTTGGGCTTTGGGAGCCATGCATTTGCCACCTGTAACCTATGGTCACCTATCAATCCCTTTACAATATAGGTATGCAGCAATGCTTACATGCAATTGTGGGAAACCTTTAATCTTAACTATACTAGATGAAACCCACACTATTATTTGTTAGATTGCAGTCCTCTGACAACTTCGCTAAGAATAAGCCCCCGGGAAACAATGAGATGTACTTCAAAATAGGCAAATATTAAATTGCCTAGAAACATGATGGCGAATCTATGGCATGTGTGCGGCTATGTGAATCCCAGCTAAACTTACTTGCACTGTGCATGCGTGTGCCTCCCAGCTGATTTTTGGCCTGTTTGAGGCTGTTTTCGCCCAGAAATTCTGGAAGTGCCAAAACGGGCCCATTTTTCTACCTCCCGAGGCTGCAGAGGCTTCCCTTGAGCCTTCGGGAGAGTGAAAACTGTTATGTCCCTGGAACTCTAAGGAGTTCCCACTCAGGTCCGTTCGCGTTGCAGGGGCGGCTGCCCCCTCACTCATTTTCACCTATAAAAGCAGGCTGCGGGGTCCAACCAGTCGCTGATCGCTGCGAGCCAGTTCCAGGCTTGGCTAGCACGTTCAGTCCTTTATTGTCACAATAAAGTATTTGTTGCACTCATGCTCTGGTTCAGCCTCTCATTACCCAAACTTAACACTGGCGACGAAGGTGGGATGGCTACCAGAAGCACAATGCAACCGCTGAATCACTAGCCGCCGATCCGTAGCCAGAGAGAACGATCGGCAGGCGATAAGAGCAAATGCTGATCCGCAGCCAGAGAGAGCGGTCAGCAAGCAACGAGAGCGAACGCTGATCCGCAGCCAGAGAAAGCGGTCAGCAAGCAACAAAAGTGAGAAGCGTCTGTAGCCACTTGTTAGCCAAGCTACAGGAAAGTGAAGCGCTGCGAGCCGCAGCCGCTCGCTTTCTTTAGGCGCGAAATTCAAACGGCTGTCATTTGAATTTCTGCCCTAAAAGTACAGCGCGGTGCTGTAATTCAAAGTCACTGACGCCCACGCAGGCATGAATTTCAAAACGCTGCCAACGGCCGGCAGCCTAACCTCGTGTTTAGCCCAGAGAGAGAGAGAGAGAGGGTTGTGAAAAGCCTCTCCAGAGCTGAAATCACTTGCCTGCCACAGGCACTAGAAACCTTCTGCTGCTGCCCCAGAGAGATTTTTCCAACAGATTATACAACCGAATTCCTCACTATGAATTCCAATCCAGTCTTCCCAGCGTTCAAGCCGGATGAGGAGAAGTGGGAGTCATACAAGAACCGCTTTAACCATTACATCGACGCAATTGGGCTGGCTGATGCAGGGGAGCACCGGAAAAAATCATATTTCCTGATCTACTGTGGAGCCATCGTCTTTGACACTGCCACAGCACTCGTGGCTCCACGTGAGTTAAAAAACGTTCCATGGTCAGAACTGTTAGAAATCCTTACTAACCACTATTCTCCCAGACCTTCACAGATTGCCAGGCGATTCACCTTCCGTATGAGGAAACAATCAAACAAAGAGACCATAAACCAGTACTTGGCCGCCCTCAGGACTGCAGCACTCCATTGTGGGTTTGGAACCTACCTGGAGGACATGCTCCTAGATCAGCTAGTCTGCGGAGTCAAGGATCTCCACCTCCAAAGGCGCCTACTTGCTAAGAAGGACCTCAACCTCGCACAAGCCGTTGAGGAGGCCCTGGCAGCAGAGCTGGCAGCACACTCAGCCACCGAAATCCAAGGTCCTACTTCCAAGCTAACGGCAGTTCCAGTCCACTCCGAGGAGGTGGTCATAGAGGAAGGACCCAGTGATGAAACCGACATCCACCGCCTCACCAACGCCAGGCAACCGCAGGTAGGAGCCAAGCAAGAAAGCATCAGTCCACCTAAGCACATCACCCTGTGCCTATCCTGTGGTGGATCTCACCCGAGGGCCACCTGCAAATTCAAAGGAGCCACCTGCAACACCTGCCACAAAAGGGGGCACATCACGAGAGTCTGTCAAGCCTCTCACAACTCGGCACAAAGGCACCCTCCCTTCTCACATTCTGGACCTCAGAGGCAAGTATTGAACTGTCGCACCCACCACCACGCCAAACACACTTGCCATACCATTAGTAAAATCTCTCTCTCCGTTTTGTTAGAAGGTAAACCTTGTCGCATGGAGGTTGACACAGGGTCAGCGCTCTCAATTATCTCGTGGAGCACCCTCAAGAGGCTACAGCCCAGTCTATCAAGAAGCCGGCTCCAGAAGTGCCAGTTTAGCCTGAAGGACTACCAGGGGAAGGACATTCCTGTAATCGGCAGAGGCAAGTTCCTTGTCAATTTTAAAACTTTCAAAGGTCACCTACCTCTAGTGGTAGTTAACGGCAACCTCCCCACACTCTTGGGGCTTGATTGGTTTCCCCATCTCGGCCTAGGACTAACAGGAGTCCATGCTGTCTCAACCTCTGACACTGACTCCTTATTCGCTGACTACTCAGATGTATTCAGCGATGAACTGGGGTGTTATACCGGTACCCCTATCTCATTCTCAGTCGAACCCCAAGCAGTCCCAATCAGGCTAAAACCGCGAAGAGTCCCATTCGCTATTCGGCCTAAATTAGATGCGGAATTGGATAAATTATTAAAACAAGGGGTCATTGAGCCAACAGATTTCACAAAATGGGAGACGCCCATTGTCACACCCTCAAAAAGACGGTAGCCTGAGAATTTGCTCGACTACAAAACCACAATTAATAAGTTTTTACAAGTTAGCGCTTACCCAGTGCCCGTCATTCAGCATTTATTACACACTTTTGAACCTGGCAGCATTTTTGCCAAATTGGACATGTCTCAAGCGTATCAACAGTTCCCTGTTGACAATCAAACAGCGGAACTCCAGACCATTGTCACCCACAGGGGTGCTTTCTGGTGCAAGCATCTCCAATTTGGCGTAAGTGTTGCCCCAGGCATTTTTCAATCCCTCATGGAGCGGATTTTGCAGGGCCTCCCTGGTGTAGTACCCTACTTGACGACATCTTAGTCTCGGCCAGGGACAGACCCCAACTCTTCCAGAGAGTTCGAGCAGTGTTAGAGAGGTTCAGACAGCATGGCCTGAAATTAAAAAAAAAAAAATGTGCCATTGCCACTAGACAGGTGGACTTTCTGGGTTATAAAATTGACGCCTCAGGCATTCACCCCCTGGAGTCCAAGGTTAAGGCAATTCACGAGGCACCCACTCCAACCTCCAAAGCAGAACTGCAGGCCTTCTTGGGGCTATTGAATTTTTACGCATCCTTCCTGCCCCATAAAGCATCAGTGGCAGAACCCCTGCACAGACTGTTGGATAAAAATCGCCTTGGCACTGGGGTCACAAAGAAGACTCCGCCACACCACAAATCACTACTCACGTCAGAGGCGGTCCTTATTCAGTTCGACCCCAACCTTCCATTAGTGCTAGCAGCAGACGCATCCCCTTTTGGAATTGGGGCAGTGTTAAGCCACAGGCTCCCCAATGGCTCCGAGGCTCCCATCGCTTTTTTTTCCAGGACGCTCTCTGCGACAGAGCGCAATTATAGCCAAATCGATAAGGAAGCTCTAGCAGCTGTCGCAGCAGTGAAGAAATTTCACGAATTTCTCTTTGGCCACTTTTTCGAGCTGGTCACGGATCATAAGCCTCTCCTGGGTCTACTAGCTGGGGACAAACAGACCCCTCAAGTCCTGTCTCCTAGAATGACGAGATGGACCTTTTCCTAGCGGCATACTCGTATAGACTCATACACCGTCCAGGTAAAACATTGTCCCACGCAGACGCCCCTCAGCCGCTGCCCCCTGCCGGCTCCAGCTGAAGACCCTGCACCGGTCCATGCTATCTTTGAGGTCACCCAATTGACCTCCCCATCACTGCCCTTGACATTGCGGCCAAATCCAAGACTGACACAACGATCGCCCAGGTACTGGACTGGGTGAGGAGGGGGTCGCCGGGCGGTGATGTTGAAAACAAATTTACACCTTTCAAGACCCGCCTACAGGAATTATCCAGTTTGCAGGGCTGTTTGCTGTGGGGCACTCGAGTGGTCATCCCGACCTCACTGCGTACCCGAGTTCTGGAGGCGCTGCACGAGGGGCACCCTGGCATCGCCAGAATGAAGGCATTAGCACGCAGCTACGTATGGTGGCCGGGCCTCGACGAAGACATCATCAGATGGGTAAGCTCCTGCCATCCCTGCCAGGAATCCCGTCCAGCCCCTCCAATTGCCACCCCCACTAAGTGGGAAAGCGCCAGCGCCCCGTGGTCCAGAATTCACATCGACCTAGCCGGCCCGTTGCACGGAAAAATGTTCCTGGTGGTCGTGGACTCCTACTCTAAGTGGATTGACGTGGCACAACTGCCCACAACCACCACACTAGCGATTACCAAGGTATTAACTCGCCTGTTTGTAACACACAGGCTTCCAGACTCTATTGTTTCCGACAATGGCCCCCAGTTCGCATCAGCCGAGTTCAGCCGTTTCGCTGCCAACCTGGGCATCCGCCACATCTTCACGGCCCCATTTCATCCTGCCAGTAACGGATTGGCTGAAAGAGCCGTTAGGACCACTAAAGAAGCTCTAGCTAGGTTCAGCAAGGAAGACTGGCACCACAAACTCTCCCGCTTCCTGATGAGCCAGCACTCAACCCCGTGCACAGTCACTAATAAGTCCCCAGCTGAGCTCCTGATGGGCAGACGCCTGCGGACTGTATTGGACAGGCTTCACCCACATTACTGCCCTGACTCTCCCCTCACTTCCACATCGGGGGTTAGGCATTTTGTCTTACAGGAATCCGTATTCGCGAGGAACTTCGCTGGAGACCCTCTGTGGATCCCGGGCGAGATAGTGGCCATCACTGGACCCAGGTCATATCGGGTCAGACTGGAGGACGGCCGAGTCTGGAGAAGGCACCTGGACCAGCTGCAGAGGCGCCACAGCACTCTCGTCAGCAGTGACTCAGAATTACAGACCGGGGCGAGGCCACAGCATCAACCCCACATCAGCACCAATTCCGGTGACCTGTTTACACCAGCAGCCGATCCAGGGAATCCAAACACAGACAGCGACGTCCAGATGGCTGACCAGTCCGAACCAGTCAACGGGAGCACGTCCCCAGTGACCAGCCCTACGAGTCCCGAGCCAACCCGAACCGATGGACGCGTTTGTGACTCTCTACCGATCCTGCCTTCCCCTACAGACTCTGAACTGACAGACAACCCACCAGAGTTGCGCCGTTCTGGGCGCCAGCATAAACCTCCTGCCTACCTCAAAGACTATGCGTGTTCGCATCTGGGGGAAAGGGGTGTTATGTCCCTGGAACTCTAAGGAGTTCCCACTCAGGTCCGTTCGCGCTGCGGGGCGGCTGCCCCTCGCTCATTGGTTGGTTCTCCCCAGCAGCCAGCTATAAAAGCAGGCTGCGGGGTCCAACCAGTCGCTGATCGCTGCGAGCCAGTTCCAGGCTTGGCTAGCACGTTCAGTCTTTTATTGTCACAATAAAGTATTTGTTGCACTCATGCTCTGGTTCAGCCTCTCATTACCCAAACTTAACAAAAACGGCCTGAAATGGGCTGAAATCAGCTGGGAGGGGCACACATGTGCAGCGCAGGTAAGGTGGGCAGGGGTGTTGTGCACGCATGCACGGGGGAGGCGAGCTGCATTGCATTGTGGATGCTGGCATGCACACTTTTGGCACACCACAACAAAAAGGTTCACCATCACTGGCCTAGAAGTTAATTCCTGAAATATGGATTCAAACCAACGATACTCAAATCATACCTGGGTTGAGACAGGACAATAAAATTAAACTTTCAGAGTCATAAAAAAATAACGTTCAATGTGGGAATATCCCACCAAATATTTCACCAAATATTCTGGAAATATTCCACCAAAACCATACTAACAGGCAGCTATAGGCCATTTAGGATCAGTAAACCATGTCACATAGTTCTTGTGTAATATGGTGAAGAGGACATGGTCATCTAAAATATGGGGTCATTTTTAACAGGAATGTCAACTTCATCTCACACACTGTCCCTCGCCAATCCAAAATGGGTGGATATATATCTGCTTGAAGACTCATGTCAAATAATAAAATGCATCTCATGTGTCTCAATACTGTGCAAATCTTTCATACAGCCAATATTAAAGATGAGGATTCTGAGATCAAGAACTTTGCTGAGCTAGTTTCTCATATATTCTTATGTTAAATCAATCCTATATCTAGAATTTTAAGAGTGGCATATAAACATACAGCAAATGCATAATGAGATAGTCCTCAAATTATGACTGTTCATTTAATGACTGTTTAGAATTATAACAGACACAGAATCATTGCTTTATGGCTCATAAAGCACTTCCAGCCATTACAAAATGTTGCAGCATCACCCCTTGATTAAGTATGATTATACTTGAGCACTGGGTGCTTGGAAACCTCTTTGCATAAAAAACTGGCTACAAAGCTCCGCAGGATCATGTAATCACCATTTTCCGTTTTCCCTGTTGGCTTCCCCCCGAAAGTCAAGGGGAAAGCTGGCAAGGAAGGTTGCAGGCTAACTGTTGCCTGTCACAGAATGGAAATTCTGCCCCAATAGGTGGTTCTTTGCTCTCAAATTTCCTTCTGGGTGGCTGCCTGCCAAGGGAAGGGGAAATCTCAAAAGACTGAGCTCCATTTTGCAGCCATTAGAGGGAAGGGGAAGGAAGAATGGGAACTGCTTCAAGTATGATTGCAGAAATGGAGGGAAGAACTTCTCTGAAGGAAGGAAGGGCTACAGGAATAGAGTAGAAATCCCTTTCCACATTTAGAGGAAAGGGGACCCTCCCTGCAGAAATGGAGATCAGATCCCAAAGACCTGAGGTCTGTTCTGCAGCCCTTTTGTGGACTTCCTTTCTATGCACAAAGGAGAGCTGAACTTGGCAGGGAGCTCTTTGTCTCCATCTGCTTAATGACCTAGGAGATCATTTAAGGACTGCCACTTGGCAGAATTGCCGGAATTGCAGATGTTGGACAAAATACTCATGTCAGTGTCTCCCTTAATGACTGCTTCATTTATTAACCAAGATCCTAGACCCAATTTTGGTTGTAAGGAGAGGATTACTTGTTGCAATGAAATTGGAGCATGAGAATAACAGCTAGACATGATTAAGATTGTGCATGATGTATACATTGTGGACAGGAATAAAAGGGGGAAAATTAAGTTTCAAATATTAGCATCATATTATAGAATTAAAAAACATGATTCACTAGCATTTAACTTATAATTAATCGAAATTTCTAGGTACACACACACACACACACACTCACACACGTATGTATCCATATACCTATGCATGTATGTAACTTACTTTGAGCATTGAAAGAATGAATAGCACAACTTTTTACATAGTTTGGCATTTAGAATTCTAGTGCTACTAGTATATCCATACATTAGCTTATTTTTTATTTTAAGGAAAAACATGTTTTAATGAAATTTTTGTTTATGGTTGTAGTTTTATAATTATAAAGACACAGCTGGGAGAATGGGTTGCCTCTAGTTAATTACTAAGATGGGTGGGGGGAACCACTTTAAGCAAATTAGCTGAATATATGCAGTATTTACACTAGGGCTGCAGAGGCATTGCTTGTACATGGAAGAACGGAAGCTGAGTTTGCATATCAAGCTAAATGAGATTGATGGTGTATATACTCTGCAGAGCAGCAAAATAGCTACCTATTTTCAACTGCCTTAATGTTGGAAACATTTCATGTTTGCAAAACAGTACTAGCTATTCAGTCTGCAAATTATTTCATGTGAACAGACATCATCTTAAAATGTAGGGATGTGAGCAAATTACAGTTATAGTGCATACCAAACCCACTTGTCAAATGCAACCTACAAGACATGTCTACGCCGGAACAACACTTATATACAAACATACATCTGAACTAAGATGTGTGTGTGTGTGCGCGCGCGCGCGTGTGGTGGGGAGCTCACTGAGCAGAGCCAGTAATTGGGATTTTTGTGCCTGGAGTTTGTGGGATAACTCCAATCAGCTTCAAGTACCATGGAGTACAATACACCTTTGTGTAATCCACCAGATATACACAATGTTTGTCCTGCTGAAAGACAATGAAAGTAACACCTTTTGGAAATACAGTTCAGGGAATATGATAAGTTCTGAGACAAGGCAAATGAAGTGAGATGCCAGGGTCATAGCCTTATGTGGTTCTCTGGACTGAGTTTAATTCTGTGACTGCATAGGAGCAGGCAAGGGCTCCAATCTGTCAGCTTGGTCATCTGTTTGTTAAATGCTGCTCACTACCAAGTTCTGAAGGCAGCCTGGGAGGTGATTTAAGGATGGATCCATGCAGTGATAACTACTTTGTTTGGGGAGGTGTTGGTTCCTACAGCCTTGAAAGAAATGGCAGTATGTCCCCTCCCAAAGAGTCCATATCTAGAACCCTTCAGTTTGGTCAGCCAGTTTCCAACTTTTCTTTCCTTTGGAAGGTTGTGGAGAAGCTGTTGCATTGCAGTTACAGAGGCTCTTAGTGGGGGGAAAAACAGATTATCTTCAGACAAGGGCATAGTATGCTGCACCTCCAGTCACCTGTGACTAAACTGGGATGAAGATGGTAGATGGAGATTGTGCTCCTTGATCTCACAGCGATATCTGATAGTGTCAGTCATGATATTCTTTTGGACTGACTGCAGGGGCTGGAAGTGGGAGGCACTGGATTTCTGTGCTTCGTCCCCTTCCTCAGTGGTTAGCTCCAATAGATGTTGATGGGAGGGAGAAATTGTGCCTATGGCCTCTTACTTGTGGGATTATCCAAAGTTTGATTCCTTTCAGATCTTCCATGTTTAACAAATGTCATAAAAATAATTCAATAAAAGAGAACACAGACAAACCACAAGCAATAAATTCTATTTTAAGATCAGAGGTTTATTTCATGAGCAATTTAGAACATGAGCAGTCCTCATAACGCAACTTATATCAATAACTCATTGAAATGAGGTCCACTGACATGGCTGAGTCCGGCAAGGAGTAGCCATGGCTAGTGTCTCTGAACACATCCCAAGACATTTTAAAAATACTTTTCTGCATACTTTTCTTCACAACTTACTTCTCTGTTCTTTCCTACTGACAGACAGTCTCCACATATACCTGTATCTCGAACTCTATCCATTGGCTACTTTCTATTCCCTATTTCTCACAGTTTTCAAAACTACATACTTTGCAAAATCACATTTCACAGCTCAACAGGATTACAAATAGTTCTGGTACATTTTGAAATCATCATATCTAAAACTTTGGTTCATGTATCTTTCATTCTGGGGTCTGCTATCATCCAAAGGCCTTGTTGAATCTGATAGATCAATAGCCTATTTTTTTTCTTCCAACACAACTATGTGAAAATTCTGGGCAAGGACTTCTTTTGGTTTGGAGTTCAGTATGCTAATGATATCCAGTTTACATCTCTATCCAGATTGTGCAAGTGAAGCTGTCAAGGAACTACGAAGTGTCTGGAAGCTTCTTTGAGTCTGGACGATGGAGGGAACAGATTTTGGCACAAGATTGACGAGACTAAATGGCAGGGGCAGTTTGGTCTCTTGGAGCTGGCTGTTTCCTTCATTGGTCTTGGAGCTGAACTTCTCCGCTCAAGAATTCTGCACAGCATGAGGGTCCTCCTGGACTCACAGTGATGCTAAAAAGAAGGTAGTACCTGTGGCCAGTAGGGCCTTTGCATAGGTACATCTTGCATGCCAGTTGCACCCTTCACTCGACTGAAGATCAATGTACTGGTTATCTCAGAACTGGACTACTGCAAAGCAGTCAACATGGGGATGTCCTTGAAGACCACCCACAAGCTACAGCTCATTCAAAATGCACAAGCAGTAACGGACATTTCTTATTGTGATTATGTGTCACCAGTGCTATACAAGTTGCATTGGCTGCCAGTTGACTTCTGGATTCAACTCGCCCAGTTTGACTTTGTTCCCAGGCCTGGAGTTAATGTCTTACAGGAGGGAGAGATCTGCTGTGCTTGGTTTAATGCTTGTTTTTAATCTGGGCTGTCTTCTTTCATTTATGTTTTTGTTTATATTATTACTAAATTTTGTAAGTAGTCCAGAGTCCACTGAAATGGGCGTCTATATTAAATCTAAATAATAGAAATAAACTCAATAATAATCTGAAGTGTTCTGGGACTTTAGAATTCAAACAGACAAGCACCTGCCACATAACACCCCAGACTTAGTAACTATTGAGAAGAAAAACAATAATGGATGTTGCACTAGCTGAAGACAGCAGAATAAAAGACAAAGAACTGGAAATAATTACAAAATACCTGCAGATAGAAGTACCACAACTGTGGCAAAAGAAAGCAAAGATAGCAACAATAGTAACAGGTGTCTTGGGTGCAATCCCAAAATTGACCAATGAGCACTACTTAAATTCTGTCAGCATTGACAACATCACTATAAGCCAGTGGCAAAAGAAAGCTTTTACCTGAAATTGCTTACATTCTGCAACAACACCTTTAATATCATCAAACAACAGATGCCTATCACAGATCCTCGGGAAGGACTTGATAGGTGGATAAAAATATGAAATCCACTCTAAACATCTGGCTAACTATGTAACCAACCTTATTATAATAATGCTCCTCAGAATACCAGTCAATGAATACTTCAGCTTCAACCATAACAATACAAGAGCAAACAATAGATACAAACTCAAGGTTAATCACATCAAACTTGATTGCATGAAATACGACTTCAGCAACAGAGTGGTCAATGTCTGGAATACTCTACCTGACACTGTGGTTTCTTCCCCAAACCCCAAAAACTTTAACCTTAGACTGTCTACTATTGGCCTCACCCCCTACCTAAGAGGCCTGTAGAGGGCATGCATAAGCACACCAACATGCCTACCTTTCCTGTCCTCTTGTTTCTTTTATTTTTTATTTTTCTTATATGTATCCATGTATTCATAACTATGTTTTTACTTATACCTATTATCTTGTAAGCAATTGACAATAAACAAACAAACAAATAAATAAATAAATAAAGTGGAAGGAAAACAAATGGCAGAAAGTACAAAGAGGAACATGAGGAACACAAGTGAAAACTTGTGACCCAGAGAAGAAGGATCAAGAGGCATTTAATGTTAATGAAGCACTTGAAGACAACTCACAGCTACCTGAATGGTCAACTTTGACTTCGCACAGTAGGATAGGATAAAACATACTTGGACCCTTATGGATCAAAGATATGCTCTTCATTTGGGGAACAAGAGCACTCTGTATTGTGGTGATGCAATGTTTCTTATCCTTGGCAACTTTAAGATATGTGGACTTCAACTTCCAGAATTCCCTAATCAGCATCAGGAGTGGGCTGCTGGGGATTCTCAGAGGTTCAGGAGAGCCCCTAGCTAAGATTCTGTGCAGTTCAGAGAACCCCAAAATCCCACTCCTGGCTGGCCCTGCCCACCCCACCCCTCTCCTCCCAGGAGTCTCCACATGGCCCATTTTGGATGCAGGTAAGTGCAGGGTGCACATGGAGGCTCAGGGAAGGCAAAAAACGGGCCTTCCGGAAGTTTGGGAAGGCCAGAAATGGACCCCTTTCCAGCTTCTAGAAAGCCTCCAGAGCCCAGGGAGGTCATTTTTGCCCTTCTGGAGGCTCAAGGAAAGCCTCTGGAGCCCAGAGAGAGCAAAAACACCCCTCCCACGCCATGGTACAGGAGGCCGACTAGGCTACGCTCACCATGGCCACGTCCACCTAGCAACTGGGCAGAGAACCCTTTGCTAAAAATTTTGAAGCCCACCTCTGGCTAGCATGTGCTAGTAATTCAATATTGAGGACACTCAATATTGAAGATGCAGTTTATAAACTTGATACAACATAGTGGTATAGCTTTCTTAATATCTGCATTCATGATATGAATTAGACTCAAACTTGATAACTATTTTTCCTAGTGATTCATGTGAGATAAGTAACACTGCCCCAAGGGACGTTCCACAGGTCTCCAGAGGCCATAAAAGTCAGGGCAGGAAGCTGATGATTGTAGGGCTGCAAATAGTATTTCATCCTTTCTTCCCTTCTGATGACAGATGAGAGTATACCGAAAAAAAAGAGAGGCAAAGGGCCAGAAACTAATATGCTGTCAAGGGCTGAGGCTAAGAACAAGAAGTCAAGGGTAAAGTGTTAGAATGAAACATGAATTTAAGAGATTGGCTGAAAGCCATAATACTGAAGCCTGTGGAAATCTGTATGTTGAAAGTGTATGGATAAAAATTTTAAAAAGAGAGAGTGTGAAAAGCAATACTGTTATCAGAGTTTATCGTAGGCTGCCTGGATAGACAAAAGATTAGACCTTTCTGGATCAGACAACCAATTGTTCAGAAATATGTGACAGTGATAATGAGATATTTCAACTCTCTGCTAGCTACATAATTCTTGTCAAGAAGGTCAAAAGAATGGCTATCCTGACCAACTGGTTTTATTCTGGATCTTTATCATCAGGGAGGAGCTGGTTGAAGAAGCCAAGGTTACTAGATCCTTGGGAGAAAGTAATCATGTTGTCTTGATTTTTTGACATCAAGAAGAGAAGGAATTAAAAAACTAGTCAGATTTATATATTGGATTTCTGAAGAGTGAGTTTTGATGAACTTGATAGACATATGCTGAATTACTGGGAGTGTGGATTTCGATAGATATACAACTTGGAATGCTGAAGAAGAAATGTGTAGGAAATTGTGCAAAATGAAATAGTGAAGCCTCAGTCACAAACTACTCCTGCGAAATAGAAAATGGGAGAATTTTAGGTCTCTCTCTCTCCCTCCCTCTCTCTCCCCGTATAATTTTAAAATACAAAATTTCTAAAAAGTTGAACAAAGAAATATGTACACTAAATGGATAGAAGGAAGGGCACACAACAGCAACAAGAACAACAACAAATGTTCAAGGCAAGCACTAGAAACTGTAGAGGTCTTGCCAAAAAAGCTGAATGAGTTGAGACTGATAAGAAATGCCTCAAAGAATGTTTGCTTCTCTCAAAAGGGAAAGAAAACACTAGCTGGTCAGCACTGTATTCCCAAACAGACAAAGAGAGAAGAACAGTTAATTAATTTTAATGAGTTCAACTCTACAGGGCCACATGAATTACATCTTACAGTACTAAAGGAACAAGAGACAGTGATTGCAAACTTGCTAACTGTCATCTTTGAAAACTCCAGGAGAATCGGTGAGTTCTCAGAAAACTGGAGAAAGAGCATACACTGTGGCTATCTTCACATACACGCCCCCCCCCCCCAAAAAAAAAGGGGAAGGAGAAGAACACAGAAAATTATAGGCCTGTCAATCTGACATCTATGGTGAGCAGGTTCCTGAAGCAGATTATTGAATAGCGTATTTGTGAGCACTTGGGTAGGAATATATGTTAAGAAATACAAGCTTTATTACAAGCAAAGATTAAACTTAACTCTTTTTAGAAAGAATGACTACTGGTAACTTAATAGATAGGGAAGATGCTAAGGACATAATATAACTTGACTGCAGCATGTCATAAATAATCAATTTAATAAAATGATAAAGTAGTCAAGACCAGGATTTTTCATTTTTTTTAGTTTCATAAAATGTATTATTTTTAAAAAAGATTCCTGAAATCCCTGTTAAGAGAGAAAATTCTAATGATAGATAACCGGTTGTGAACTGGGGTGTTTTTTGTTTTTGTTTTGCTCACATTCAGAGTAACTTATAGAATTCCACCAAGTACTTTACAGAATAAAGTTTGGAAAACACAGGTCCTGAGTACAACTGTTAGAAGGATTCATCAATAGGCCTCTAGCAACTAGAGTGCCAAAGGCATCTTATCTTGTGCTCTGTGCTGTTTATCACTTGTATCAATGAGCTGAATGAAAGAGTTGAGGTGATGATTACCAAATTTGTAGACAACAAAAAATAGGAGGTAGCTCAACACTTTAGGAAAAAAAAGAATAGAATTGAATAGAACAAAATTCTTTATTGACCAAGTGTGATTGGACATACAAGGAATTTGTCTTGGTGCAAATGCTCTCAGTGGTCATAAAAGAGAAGCCATTCATCAAGTGTCAAGAAAATTAAAAAGTGTTTTAAATAAAATTTTGGATCTTGAATTGGGGCTAATTTATGTACTGTAAAGTGGTCATTGAGAAAATTAGGGGAAATGAAGTTTCAGCTTCCAATTTTTGGGAAATCTGGAGTATAAATGACATAAACTGGCATCATGGTTTCCTACATTTTGTTTTTGCACAATGTAAACATGGACTCAGCTATAATGGCAATGGGAGACTTGAAAGAACAAGTTTGATGAATCCATATGGAGAAAGTCTATGAAGATTTATCTATGCAATTCCAAAGTGTCCCTTTTGCATTCCCTGATGACACATAATAAGTTGTGTTGTATAAACTTTACACAGAGAAGGCTTAAAACAAAAAAAGCATCCACCACCCTAGAGAAATAGAAAAGCCACTTCTTTTCACTTTATTTCTCCCCCTCACACATTTGTTGACCCTGGAGATTAAACAGGCCTCCTCAATTATCCTGCATGGAAGAAATATTAAATCCACAATCTACAGTTCGTATAAATTATCCTTTAGCCAGGGAAACTTCTTGATGTGGGCTTATTGCGATTTATTTCAAAACGATATATAAACGGCACTTTTCCAGTCAGCATTTGTTTTCTGTTTAGGGGATGTCTGCGCACCTACTTCCCCTCACGACCCACATCTCCACACCGTGTCCTGCTTTTCTCCCGCCATTCCTTCAGCTTGGACACTGAAGTAAAAATTTAAAAAAGCAGATCTTTGTGACTCAGTGCACCTCAGCTAATGTGTGGGGTGGGATGTGCCTAGTGGTGGGTTCTCTGGACACTGGTGGGTTCTCAATATTTTTTACACTGATTCCCTGGAGTGGCTTGGTGGGCGTGGCAGGGAAAGGATGCTGCAACATCTCCATTCCCACCTCACTCCAGGGGAAGGTTACTGTAAAATCTCCATTCTCTCCCACTGGTTCTTTGAACTATTCAAAATTTCCGCTAGTGGTTCTCCAGAACTGGCCAGAGCCTGCTGAATACCACTTCTGGATGTGTGATGTTTCAACTGGATCATTAAAGTGAAGAGGGGCAGTTCCAAGAATTACTGAAGGGGATACGAGTATAGAGAAGGAAGTGGAGCGATTGTCTGCGGAAGGTGAAGAGAAAGGGGACAATTTCCACCTAGTTCAGCCTGGTAAAAACGCTCTGTCTTTTCGCACAACTGAACTTCCCAGGACTTTAGGGACAAAAAGATATCCAAGCCAATGAGCAAGGTCGGGAAGAGCACAGTGACGCACTACGTACTCTCCTGCCCAAGCTTTCAAGGGAGGACGGTAGGGGTGGGGGTGGGGAGTAGGGAGTGGGAAGACGAAGGCTTGTATCCTGCCTAAGTTTCCGTGCAGTGAAAAGAGAGATTTCGGCCAGTCATTCTGCACCGGTGGCTGCCTCTTCCCAAGTGCCAGCTGGGCAGGGATTGGGGAAGTACAGCTAGGAACGAATGCCTGTCTAGAGTGCGCGCGCGCACTCTTTCCCTCTCCTCGGCTCCATGCACGCCAAAGGTGAAGCCGAGGGAAGCCCCGGCTGACGCGGCTGAAAGCTGGCAGCGACGCGCGGGGGACTTTCGGAGCCGAGGGTTATTTTCCCCACTTTCCCTGCTTCTGTTGAATAAGACCGGCTAGAAAAGAGCCATGGAAAAACGCTGCTCCCAAGATCTTTTCCTTTGGATATCCGTTGTTTCTTAGAACCAGCTCTGGGGGAAAAAGGACAAATGCCGGGGTGAGAGGGAAGCGGGAGGGAGGGAAGAAGAGAGGCGGAGGCTCAGGGTTGGCCCAATCCTGCCAAGTTGAGCGCCAACACTCTTTCCTTCGAATCTTCCAGCGGATCTTCGAATCTTCCAGCATGTGGATTGGCTTCTCGGCTCCCTCCCGTGCGCTCTTGGCAGCTGCCTCCTCCTCTTCCTTTTAACTCCTGCCGCGGGCAGCAGCAATCCAGGCGCTGGATGAGAGAGGGGGAGAGGCAGGAGGTGGGTGGGAAAGGGGGGGAGTAGTGACGGTGCCGTCGGGGCTTCACCAGAAGCAGCGCCTGATGACTCTGGTAGCGGCAGCCGCTGCAAGAGAGAGCCTGCTCCGTTTTCTCTCCGCCCACCCCGAAGAGCCGGTGCCCCACGGGCTCAGCCACCTTGCCCGTTCTTAATTGGGTTCGGACCCACATGGCGTGCTACCTAGTGATCAGTTCCAGGCATCTCAGCAATGGGCACTACCGTGGCATTAAAGGGATCTTCAGGGGACCGCTTCGCAAGAACAGCTCTGACACCGCGGTAAACCGCTTATGCTTACCTACTCAATCGTCGCTATTTGGGATATGTTATCCTGGCGATAAACATGCAATTGTGGGTAGATCTCTCTGGTTCAGACCAGGCTCGGAGCGAATGCATGTTGTGGGCTTACCGGGGAAAATAACTTGTTCTTTTCCGAACCTGGTGATAGATCTTGCTGCCTAGCAGCATGACTTTTTAAAAGCTACTTGTTTTGTTTGCAAAGTTTACTCCCTCCCCTCTTTTTTGAAGTTGCTGAACAGCGAAGATCGGAGGAAGGAAAGGCTTTGAGTTGGTTAGCTATTTTTTTTTTTGGGGGGGAGGGGGAGACAGCGTAGGGAGAAAACGATGATCGGTAGAGTAAAGATTCCTGGTTTTGGTTCAGTGATTCTATGTTGTACAAGCAATGTGTTATCCAGAAAAAGTTAATAGTGACTTTTGTGTATAGGAAATTGGGGGCAGAACTGTGCATTGGAAGACATTGAAACCAATAAGGGAATGTTGAGTTGGAAACCTGGTGGTCAGCTGGAGAATAGGAGTGTGGCACTGAAAGGTGAAATCCCAGAAAGAGGATTCCCTCAAAGCCCCACATAAAAGCCAGGGCAACCAAAAATAAAGGCAACAGGTAGGAGCATGTTGGCCAGAGGGAATCACAAGAAGATTCAGTAGAACTACTAAAAAGTTAAACGGATTATTAAAGACACACAGAAAAGCAGAATAAAGATAAAGAGCCAGCTGACTCCTAACTTCATAAGAGGATTTGATTGTAATCCAGAAGCAATATACTGCCTTTAACATGTTTGCTGTTTCAGATCTGCCTCTTTTCTTAATTAAGCTGTTCTTCCTCTTCTCTTCCCCTTTTCTGGTGCTTTCATCCACCACTTGTAAACTTTTTACTTAAAATAAATGCTCCAAACAATTTTTTAAAACGTTACCGTTCAGTGATTTTGCCTCAGGAAAATCAGGACAAACTACCAGTATCATATCAAGGTGTATTTTGCCTCTGCATCTTGACACAGAAATAAGTCCTGTTAAAATCAGTGGAGGTTTTCTTCCACATAACTGAGTCAAAGATTGCCTTGATGTCCAGAATAATAGCTATAAAATGATGGTATCAGCAGCAGAGAGACAGTTCATAAATCATTAAGTCCAATGTTTAACTAGAATAATTATGCTCTCTGAAAGGAGTCCATCTAAAAATATTTGTTTGTTTCTGTGGTTAATATGGCATTCCAATCCATCAGGATGGTGCATGCACATTAATATAAAACAATAAAAGACACGAGGGGATATTGGTTTCAAGAGGAGTGATTGCTAAATGATCATTGGCATTGCTGAACAATGATAAAAGGCTGTAATTTGTAGATGCACCCATCATAACGCACCTTTTGGAGAAGAGACATTGAAGGACTAAATAGTGGAAAACACAATTAAGAGATTCAGGGCATTGGCAAATGATGGAAAAGTGAAGTGGAAGTCTTTTTTAATTTGGTTTAATAAAACCATTTGGTGAGAAAAAAATAAGATGGAATTAATTATAATGAAAAACACTAAAAAGAAGAACAAAAAAAGATGTGGAATTACAATGTTGAGGCTATACTTATTCAGTGATTACCAGAATCACCATGAGCTAACAGTAAGACAGTTGGGATTACAAGTAGATGGGATACTATGATATGTTACAACTGATGAAACATCAACATTATTCCATGCAGAATATATAGAAATAAATACAGGATATTATGAGAATATAGTTCAATAGTAGCATGCATTTTCAATAAGAATAGCAATTTCCTGCTTTAAAGTAAAATTGCTTAACTTCTGATTTGGCAAACCATTGTGCAGTCAAGTATTAAGGTATTAAATATAAGCAAAATCTCCTTTTAGAATAAAAAAGTAGAAATCCTATGAACACCAGTAAGAACCAAAACATGGAAAATATGTGAAGTCCAATAGGGCTATGAATATTTAACATCTGTTAATGGATGTGGTTTATTCTCAGTTTCACTGCATTCTGTCTTAAGAACTGTCTGTCTTTATAAAGTTACTTTACTATCTTTCTCTTCTGAAAAAATTCTTAGGTATGTGTAGCTCTGGAAACTACTACATATTCAAATTCACATGTTTTTTGAATTCCCCAAAAGCCCACAACTTTGTAAGTATACAAATAATCTAGAACCCCTACAAGCCAACTGCTAGATAAAAGGGTGGTTTAAAATATAGAAAACTTCACAAAATGTATATGATTTTATGAAAACATTTCAATGTGAGCATATTCAAACTGATTACAAATAATATATGCAATGTCATTCCATAATATAGTCAGAAAATAGTTCCATATGATACTTGTTAGATTTGTAGCCTAATATGATTAAAAATTCTGAAACTCAATCGTATAATTATAATTCACCTATATATATAAAACTTTGCAAAGAGGATATTTAACAAGCTCTTGTCTCAAAGATGAAAATGTGGTTATTTCTATTACATATATTTTAGATTTCGTTGATCTTTATTTCTTTCATTCTGAAGATGTATAAAACTATGAAAACTCTATTCTGAAGACTAACTTTTTTTCAAGATTTGTTCTACATTTGTGATACTGTAGGGCAGTGTTCTCTAATCTTGTGATCTCTGTCTGTGTTAGTGTGACAGTTAATAGAAGTCCTTCAGTACAGTAGTGATCAAGGCTGTTTTTCTTAAGCCACCATGTATGTAAGATTTATCTTTGTCATCCCCCCCCAATAGCTCGGATTACGTGAAGTGATATTCATTGAAGCAGTTGGTTTTAAGGAGATACTGCCTCAAAATATTGAATATGAATCTCTCACTCACAAATGTTGAGGTATGCTGCTTCCTCCAACTGTTTTATTTTGGCAGAACTATCTTGTATGTGTTAATTGAAGAATATAAAGGCCCAGCAGTGGCTAGTTCAAGTTAACACCAATTTGGCACCTAGAAGCAGAGTATCAGTTGGTAGAACTAAGGGTGTTCTGTGGAAACTCCTATCAAAGGATAACCCTGCCTTAAAGCCTGCTTAATGGCTATTACTTAAAAAAAGCAGCAAAATTCCTATAAAATGCTTAGTTTATACATATATATTATTTAGCTTGGCACTTAATCTTTTCATAGAGACTTGATGCATGGGTGCAGAGACCGGAACCAAGACTTACTCTCTTATTGCAACTCATTATAGATTTACACTTAAGAAATTTTAATGTTTCACCATGATGATTGACATAAGGGCTTCTGTTGCTAGCATTGATAGAATTAATAGTGTCCAATAATTTTGGTTAAAAAAAATCAAAATTCACTTTTGGCCCTCTCATTCCAAGTACCTTTGAGGAAATTTCTGCCTTTGATTTTTAAGAAGCAGAAATTAATTTTAAAAATGTCTCATGATTGGTGATTATTTTGTAATGATGTAAAGACTTTTAAGAGGTTGGTTTGCATGCAGAAATCAAGATATTTCAAATAAAAAATGTGTCTCTGATTACCACATCTGTATTTTTTTCACCACAGAAAATACAAAAGAATTCGACATACTTTTCTTTATGTGATAATCACCATGAACAGACTGTCAACCGTTTCAGGATTAATATATTTTCTTTATTAATTTTTAATAAAGTATTTTTTGTTTTGCAAACTTTATCCTGATTTTATTTCATTTTATTTTTGAAAACCTTGGTAGAGGTTGAAAAAAGGACTCATTGGCATAATTATTTGAGAGCTTCAAGATTTAACTTTTGAGACATAGGTAGTATTTTGAAATTTCAATTGAATGGTCTGTATATTTTTACATCAACTTAAATGTTCTATTTGAACCATTAAAGGATCCCATTTTATACTAAGTAGTTTTTAATGTATAATGCATACCTTTTTTATATTTAAGGGGTTCTTTCATAACTGACCATGAAATGTCACTAGGCTTATGATTATGCTTTTAGATATGAGAACACTAATGAATATTTTAAATACCTTTATGAAATTTCACAGCTGAGTGAATGAAAAATATCCAACAATCCAGCATTTCTAATATGTATCAAACTAATATTTATTTGGTATGGGAAATTGATTATAATAAAGTCGTATGGTTGAATAAAATTTTATCAGTTAAATAATTTTATTTTGGACCTTTTTATAATGTAAAAGAAAAAAAATATCTTTCAGAATTTCGAAACATGATTTATGGCAAGAAATATATATATATATATATATATATATATTCTGTATATTAAAAAGTCGATATGTATACAGTGTCCTATGGCAATGTTATATGTTACAGTACACATTTATATAGTTTGGGAGACAAATACATGAGAATAAATATAATATATTGGCAATCTTTGTCAGATTTTTAACAAATTACAAAAAGAGAACTTTGGCCAAAATAAAGGGAGTATGATTCTTCTATAGTATGGAACATGGAAAAATATGATGGAATGAATTTTTGTTTAAAAACATTAGGGAGGGTGGATATCTATGTTTATTAAACACTTTTTGCTTAGGTTCAATAGGTACTTTCAGATTATGTCTGGGATTGCTATCCTGATTGCACATTGACCAACTGAAATATATAATACTTGAACATCTCAGTGGTATAGGCTACAGAATAGAATACTAGGCAAAATTGTTGATATTAGCTAGCATGTTATACAAACTGTATTAAGACAGGAGTGTTAACTAATGCTGTTATTAACATTCTACAGTCATTGCACAATATAACCAGAAGTTCTCTTCCTCTTCCTTCCCTGGCCTCCTGTGCTTTTATTTTTATTTAAAAAATAGGTTAGATTGTTTTATATTCAGTAAATGAAAATGCTAGGGCATCTTGAATAGTAAATTAGGGTTATTAGCACCCTCCATCCCAGAGGTGGTATTCAGCAGGTTCTGACCAGTCCTAGAGAACTGGTAGTAGAAATTCTGAGGAATTCGGAGAACCAGCAAATACTACCTCTGACTGGCCCCGCCCCATCTATTCTCTGCCTCCTGAGTCCCAGCTGATTGGCTGCGTCTTCTTTTGTTGCCCTGCACAGGAGAACAGAGCTGGAAAGCAGGTTAATGGGGTGTGGAGGGAATAGGGTTGTTCGGAACCTTCTCCAGGAGTGGGGAGGGAATGGAGATTTTACAATATCCTTCCCCTGCCACGCCCACCAATCCACGCCCACAGAACCGATAGTAAAAAAATTTTGAATCCCACCACTGCTCCATCTCCCCCCAATTGGTGGAAAGAGTTATAAATTTTGCCCATGAACAATCAGGGGTTATTGAGGAGGTTATGGAGGAGGGCAAGCAACATTTTAAAGTTCCAATGAATCTTAAGGCTCTTCTTCAGACAATTGTCATGTCCTTTGTCTAGGATGGAATGTATTTTAAATAAGCGGTATTAAAACTATCTTGTATCAATCAAGACAGTCCCAGAACGGATGAAGAGAGAGAAACACTTCTGTGTCTTCATTTATTTGAATCAAATGGTATCTGGCAGGGCTTTCTAATAGTTGGGTTCCTCTGAGTAAGGGTATACTATCAACAAGTAAAATTAGCCTGTTAACATTGTATCCAATATCCAAACTATGATTAACTGAACTACAATCAGGTGAAATGAACCAGTTCCATAACTCAGTATGTTTAAATAATGGTAATTAAAATTAACTTTTTTTTCCTCAGCTGGGATGACTAGAGATGGGTGGCTGCAAGAATGTTTGGCTAAATAACACAATCGTTTAGTTATTTCACAGCATCTTCAAGTACATATTTAAGACAATTGTACAGGTTTAACAAACATTCTCTTTATATTTAGTCAAACAAGTTTCATTTGAAATGCCTGGATTTTCAGTGAAACATTAAAAGGATGCTTACTTCTCTCTCATGCACACAAACATAAAATGCATAAAAAATTCTCAGCTCTATTCTATGTTTTTTGAATTGGGAATTAATTCAACCACTTTTTCTTTTGAATGCTTATTCTTACAGAATAAGAAGGATCACATCCTCAGAATCCAATCTTGGTATTTATACACAAGGCCCTTTCCTGAAACTAACTCATGAATAGAAGAAGGGAATACTGGAGCAGACATTTAATAGGTAGCTTCTTTTGAAGGAAGGTCACTCTGTTGCATCTCTGCATCTAAAGTGATTTATTAATGCAATCATATTTGAGGCAATGTTAGGGCAGCATTACCTCCTTCGACAGAAGATGATTGGAAAAGACAGACAGAGGTTCAGCAGGCATTCCCTTTAGTAGGTGCACTTATATTTGTCTAACTATATTCAGAACCACAGAATTACAAATGTGAAATATCCTTCAGTTCATCCATTTCCAGTGCAAAAAATCCCTTATAACAAAGTCCTTCTTAGGAGATTACAAGCAAGAATCTTTTTGTATCCAAAATTCCTGTTTAATTTTAATAAATTCTTCATTCCTATAATTAACCTGTTGTGTTTATCTTTGCCATCCGGCTCAGCAAAGAAAAAAATTCTCCCATTTTTGTGATTCATTACAGTAAACAATAAAGACAGACATTTGTACTATCTTTTAATTGTCTCCTCCAGAATCTGAATGATCCTTATTGTCCTCTTTTGAATATGTTGTAATTTATTTAGCAAAATCGTATACTCAATAGTATACTCAGTGAAGGACAGTATTTGTAGCTCAGGATTGAAACAAGATCCTTGGTGCTCTCTGAGCTTGGTTGTCTTCCTGCAGTTGTTTTATTACCCAAACTAGGTAACATTATCAGAATAACAAAGTTGAAAGGCACCTTGGAAGTCTTCTAATCCAACCTCCTGTTCAAGCATTTGAGCAGACAAATGGCTTTCCAGTCTCTTCTTTAAAATCTCCAGCAATGGAATATCCACAAGTTCAGAAGCAAGCTGTTCCATTGGTTAATTGTCCTCACTTGTCAGGAAATTCTCTTTAGTTCTAAGTTGGTTCTGTCTTTGAAGGCTAACTGAATGCTAGTATAGAATGAGATTTGCTTTCAGTTACTCCAGTCAATCAGCTTGACTGATGAAAATTGACGTTACCTAGTTTGAGTAACGAAATGTCTGTAAAAAAAAAAAAAGCTCAGAGAGCATAAAGAATTATTCAGATTAGTATAATTTTACTATGATATGATAATTTTAACATATTGTCATATCAAGACTGGAGCACATTGTGCAATATATACAGTAAGTAGGACTGGGACTGTTGAGACCTAGATTCAAGTCCATCCTTAACCAATGTGTAATTGTGCCAGTACTGTAATAAAAAATAAATGGAAGTTTGTCTCAATATTGTCTATCAGATCAAAGATGAAATTACATGAGTTAATGGCAGAGGTCTTTATATGATGTGATTTCTGAAGATTTGAACTGAAAACTAAACATGGAATAGTCTTATAAAGATATTGTCCTACTACATTTCCCTGTATAAAAAGATTTCTAGTAGATGTCTGTATTTAAATGAACAAAAGTATAATACAAAGATGGCAGACGTCTATGAAGATTCTCAGTCATCCAGTGAGAATCAGTCATGGTTATTCCAAAAGTGCTTTCTTTCAAATTGGACTTTCTTGTGAGGACTTTGTTGCAAGGACAAGAAAATCGAGTTGCCTTCTGAAAGAAAGCACTTTTAGGACTACAAACATGACAGTTTAAAATGTTGATAGAAATTAAGAGGATATGGGAAGGAGGAAAATCATGTAGAATATGTTTACAAAGTCAGTCTTCTCAAGTACACCAGACCGAAACCATGATCAGATAAGCTAATTCTACTTTATTGTAAGGCTACAATAACAGATTCTTACAAATCTGAAAATATAGTTTTCCCATTTCTCCTTTACAGCCTGAAATGCTAGGAGAGGCCTTTCTGAACTTCAGTTTCCCATTATCAGCTGAGGTTATTCCCTTTGCTATTTGATTGTTCTTCAAGCAGCATCTCCTTGCCCTACTATTATATCTGGGGAAGAGAATTGCTCTTAAATAGCTGCACAAAAGTACTATGTACTGCTAGAATTTTAAAATGGAAAGTATGCTAGAGAGTTGGTATGGCAAAGAAAGCTCACTTGGAAATAGCTCAAGAAGGAATTATGTACACAAACGTGACTTTATCTGATCATTGTTGTGATTTTTCAGGTCTGTCACTAAAAATTGTGAAGCTGTAGAATTTTGCTGCTATGAAACTATACAGGTAGTCCTTATCTTACAGCCACAACTGAGCCCGAAATTTTGATTGCTAAGCAAGACAGTTGTTAAGTGAGTTTTGCCCCATTTTATGACCTTTCTTGGCACAATTGTTAAGTAATCACTGCAATTAAGTTAGTAACATGGTTGTTAAACGAATGTGGCTTCTCCGTTGGCTTTGCTTATCACAATCATATCACCCTGGGACAGTGCAACTGTCATAAGCATCTGAATTTTGATCTCATAACCATGGGGAGTGGGCAGAGGTCATAGGTGTCAAAACAATCATAAGTCCCTGTTTTCAGTGGTGTTATAACTTTGAACAATCACTAAATGAATAGTTGCAAGTCAAGGACCAACTGTTTCTGCAGTTTTCAAGAACTCATTGATAGAATATGTTGTCATTTCTTAGGAGGCTATAGGCTTGATTGATTGCTGGGATTAAGGAACTCATATGCTTTTTGCTTGAATGATGATGAAACAAGAAGTTGGAAAAATTATAAATGACATGTTCATATTCAATGTAGCAGAGCTCTTTTTGGAATCAGAGGACACACCACCTTATATTTTGATTTTAGACAGGCAAAATATCTTGGTCAATGCTGCTGAATCACAATTGAAATTATGAGGGAGATTGCTGATTGTCTGAAGAAATGATGGAATTGAGTATTAAAAGAAGTTGGATTATAATTTGTCAAGAATAACATTTCAGAGGCTAGATTTTTGTCTCTTTAATTCTGAGTATCCAAGATTCTCCTTTGCTGAATGAAGCATATTCCATATGCGGAACTATAGGTTTTATAGGTACTAAAGTTCTCTGAAGATTGCTTATGGCCATGAATTTATTATGTTGATCACTGGGTTATCTAGAACTGCCAAAGGCCTTTTTCTCTTTTATCGGCAATTACTATATTTAATAGTGCCTTGCTACAAAACTACATCAACTAGTATCTTGCCAAGCTTAATCAGTTTCATAGGAACGAAGTTGCCTCAGGTTCTGCAGTTCTTCTGATGATTCAGCAGATGGCCCTCCCTTCTCATCCCTTGATCTTGTGCTGTGGGCTACTTGAGGCCTTTCAGTTCAGACATAAAATGAAGTTGATTTTAGTTATAATTCTTAAAAATTACTTCATATTTCTGGTGGTATATGGAAAGCTAAACTTGTAATTCCTGGCAGGCGTAATGTAGATCCTTTTATAAAGTTTCCTTAAAATAGCAGTAGGATATAGTGCTTGCCTCTTCCAGATACTTATTTTATAAATGATATATTGATTATACTTCACATCAACGATAGGATTGCTTCAATGAAGGTCACAATGTTTTTTCCCCCCAGTAAACTATTTCATAAAGGATCCATAAAATTTCCTGAGATTCTGTCCTAGGATTTCTAATAAGATTTTCAACACAAAAATTGATATGCTATAATAGCCTTAAAGGTATCATTTATCAAGGGAGCAATAAGTTTTTCTAGTGAAAGACTTTATATCTAATTTTACCAGGTTGATTAGGCCATAATCTGATAATACATGAATAAGTAAAATCAGTGGTTTAGAAAATGATTAAAATGATAAAAGAAAATACTTATCCTGTCAAGTCTACTAGATGCCATTTTCCAATAAAAGTTATAAAAATGTGCATAAGTTAGAACAAGCTGATTGATTTCAGATGTGTTTGAGTTTTAGCATGATATGGATTAGGATAGCTCATTTTTTTTGCTGCCCTTTTATTTGATTTTGGCAACATCTATCAGTTATGGAGTTTATTGAGAATATTTAACCATCTGCAATGCAAATCAAATTAAGTTGTAGGGGCTGTCAATTGAGGGAATGCCATTTGCCAGTGACATGGTTTGCTTCCTTTGAATTGTTCTGTATGCAGCCATATCCATTCCAGTGAATTCAGACTTTACATAATAGATTCAGAGCATAAGAAAACCTAGTGATTTCAGTAATCTACTCTGAATTTAAGAAATACTTGATTTATTAAAGTTATTCCACATAGTATCTTTACTAAAATAAATTATAGGAGTGCTGAGCACTATATGTTTTATCTCTTTGCTGTTTTGTTCTCAATTTACACAACACTTCCTAACCTATCATTCTGGCACAATTTTCTTCTACTATTTTTTGTTTGGTTTTTATCTTGCTTTTATGATTTTTATTTGGGAAAATTGTCACTTTTTTGTGCTGCTAAAAATTATTGTGCAAATTATTGTGGACTATAATACATATGTTTAATCTTCTGGTAGCAGCAGCTTCAGTCACGGGGACAGGAAATTGAGCTGCAAGAAAACCAAAATAAAGAGGTGTAAGCTATGCGACAATATTTATATAAAGAAGAGTTACTGATTAATGCACATTTGCTGTCATTCTTTAAGGAATCTGCAATCCCAGGTTCAGGTAACTGGCTGCCACAGTTGCAGTATAATCCCCCCAAATGCATTTTGTTTAAAGAGGTATTAAGAGATGTTATACTTTTGCCGATGCATAATTTCAATCACCTTTTCCCCTTCAGGAGAAGTCTAGTTAACAAATGTTATGAAAAGGATATGAACTTTTGGGAACCACCACTTACTTTATCAGATGCAAGGAGCAGTAGCATGGAGCAGGACTTAAACAGGGATAAGATGGGGCAAAGATAAGGTGCTTAAGCAGATACAAGATATAGGTGAAAAAAATTATAGGTACCTTATCAATTAAAACTGTAATGTGTGAAAAACTTATTGGCTTTATTTTGACCTTTTGAGGTAGCCTGCAACACTTGTTTATAAAGCTAGCACCCACCCCCACTCCTAGAAGAATGAAATATTTTGAGAAATATTAAAAGGCAGAATATTATATTTCCCTAAAGGAGAATCATACTCTTGGAAAGCAACACCCACCTTTCTTAATAGCTCCAGCAGGACTGGGTCAGCCTATCTACAAGACAAAAGACCTTCAGCTCCAGGGTGATGAGATTAACCCTCACTCAAGATCCAAATTAGGACAAAGCCATTAATTAAGACACAATAGGAATCGCTGAACACTCTTTCAGAACACAAGCTTCTTTATTACATCATCACCCAGCAACTTCAACCAAACTTATCTTAGACCACTTCAGCTATGACCCCTGCATAGTCCTATGGCAGTCTGACAGCAGCCAATAGAATACATTTTCTTGCACAGGAACAGGAAGCTCAAGTTCAAAGACCAAGATAAGTTATAAAAGCCACCCACTCTCAACTCCATCTGGTCAGCTGCCCAGGACCCCAAACCCATGTGGTCCTGTTAATTAATAAACCATCTTTCCAATCAGCCTCTATGTTTCCAGTGTCTTTCTCCCTACTTGGAACTGATGGATATTTCTTCCAACACTTGCTTAATCATACTTTTGAAGCTTCTTTATCCAGAATGGCTCCCTTGAGATCTTTAATGGAATGTCCTGAGAGGCTAAATTGCTCTGATATTATTTTGTTCTTGTTTTGTGTTTTGATATCAAACATTCATTAATTAATTCTTTTGTACCTAGACTTCCCTGTTTGTGCTATTGAGAATCCAGAGAGACATTTCTGACAGATGATAGCATATAAACAAAATTAGAATGACCTGGTCCTGTTAAAAATTCACTGCAACTGTGTATAAATTAAAAGAAGCACACACAAGCACATAATGAATATTTCACTTTTTATATTTTCTTACTGAACTCAGAAGTGGATACAGTGGCTCAGAGGGGGACATAGTGGCTCAGTGACTAAGATGCTGAGCTTGTTGATCAGAAAAGTCAGCAGTTTTGGTGATTTGAATTCCTAGCACCACATAACTGAGTGAGTTCCCGTTACTTGTCCCAGCTTCTGCCAATCTAATAGTTTGAAAGTATGTAAAAATGCAAGTAGAAAAATAGGGACCACTTTGGTGGGGAGGTAACAGCGTTTCATGCACCTTTGGCATTTAGTCATGCCAGGCCACATGACCACGGAGATGTTTTTGAACAGCGCTGGCTCTTCGGCTTTGTAATGGAGATGAGTACCGTCCCCTAGAGCTGGAAACAATTAGCATGTATGTGCGAGGAGAACCTTTACCTTTACCTTAGTGAACTCAGACTACTGCTTCTTACTCCCTTCATATTTCTTTTTATTCCTTGCCTTTCTCTCTCACTGAATGTTTTAAATTCCCTATGGTTGTTAACAGTTTAAGATGTTTATGTTAGCCTGTAAACCACTCGATTTAATTATTCAATAGCAAGTGTTTTGATTGCATGTAAGCCTGTTAGCCTCAAATACTATTTAACAAATTGAATTGATTGGTTAGTCTTTAATGTCCAAAATGCATTATTTCTTTTAATAACTGATAGTATTCGGCAGTTCTGTGAATGGTCCCAGTATATTACTTGATAATAAGCTCACATTTTTATATAATTAAAAAATGGTTCCTTTTGTGTAGCTGAACCTCTACCTTTTAGTTTTATTGGGTGACATGAGGGTTTCAGTAGCTTGTGAGAATAGAGTAAGGCCCTTTTATGTTCACTATCCAAAATATATATTTATATATAATTATTACATCTCACTTATTTTTTCTAAATTTAACTGTTGCAAAAGTTGTTGCTTTTCTTTATAAAAGAGTTACCCTATTACTTAGAGAAAAAATATTTTTATAACTTAGAAAAATATATTGTTACAGTGTGCTCCTTTCTGAAATACTATGTTTACATGCAAACTGTAGTAATTCTGATTTATTGCATTATTCATGCAGTTCCTACCTTTTACTTAATGTGTTCTTATATTTAGTCATAAAATAAAATCAATAAACATTGTACTTAAAGCACAGTTCAATATGGTGTACAAAAAAACTAAGCCCCAAAAATATGCAGGACCAGATATTTTGTCAGAATGATGAAAACAGCACTGTTGCATTGTATCACAAGTTCTGATCTTACGTGTGTGATTTAATAATGCACACACAAACGGGCATGTGTGGTAATAGTATGATGTTATTTTGATCATTTGACCCACTGCCTTATGCATGTCTTTGCCTTAAGTTCCTAAGTTTCTCATAGATATATGTGGAAGAGAGAGCTTTAATTATGCCCCTTTAACGAAAATGAACTATTGCTTTTTTTTAAGAAAAATATTTTGTTCATATCTCCTTTGACCAGGTAATCTCCTGATTCCTTTCCTTAGTTATTTAGAAAAAAAAACACTTAAAATGCACTCAGCATTTTTTCACTTTAAATGTCATCTTGCATATAAGAAAAATGACTGCTTATATACCTGATGGACACACTATCTTAATGGGTAAGCTAGGATTAATTTCTTCATTAATAGAATCTTAAAAAATGTGTTGACAAGGAGTCAACTTTGCTGGTCAGAAATGAAGAAATATACCCTTTCATCTCATCAGCACTGATCACATAGCTGTCTATCTCCTCTTTACTTGCAGAACTTCATTTATTTACTGATTTACTATGTTTACACCACACTTTTCCTCCTGATGTTCTAAATCCAATCTGTGGTTTGCTTCTTCCTCCCTTTTATGACAAAGAACAGTACTTTGAAGTAACTTAGGAAGAGGAACAATGACTCTTCTAAAATTTCCAAGTGAGCTTCAACATGAGGTAGATTTAATTCTTTGCATATAACAAATAGAATTATACTGAATATTCTTTTTCTTTTTAGAAAGAAACTTCAGTGATAGTATATTTTCTGTTGAATATACAATATTTCTGGAAATCTATATTGAAAAGATGAACAGCATGCCTTACAATGAAATAAGATATTCTGAAAAAGGTCTATTAGATTCCTGATCTTTTTTTTTTACCACCATGGACTAACATGACTGTCCTCCTATGATATTATAAATAGTAAAGGAACCGGTTGTTCCAATCAAAGCTCATCTCCCATTCTATGAACATATTTATGAATATATAACTTTGATTGTTAATTGAGATGTCTAATGCTTTGCTAAAACGCTTTGTTTTAATGGTTTATTTAAAAACTTCTAGGAAAAAAATGCCTGAAAATATGTCACAAGTTAAGGAGCTGTTATAAGGTACTTTGTTTCCCACAGGAAGGAAAAAAGAATATTGTTTCCATCTTTGATTTTATAATATGTTCTTTTTAAGATCACAAATGAGCATACACATACTTGGTTTGTTGAAAGGGAGTTTTCTAATCATGAAACTAATAGAGGTACATTTTGAATGCAAATTGGGTTTTTTTTGCAAAATCATTTAAAAGAGAAATAAATTTCTGAATAGCTTTTGTTAAAAAAAAGACATGTACATTAGTTTGTAATGGAAAAGATTGAAAATGCAGTTGTGTCTTAGATGCAGGTATACAAAATGTATTTATTTTATTTATTTGATTTGTCAATAGCTTACAAGATAATAGATATAAGTATAAACATGAGTAAGAATACAGGAAATAGGTACGAATAAATGGGGATAATAGGTCAAGAATGGTAGGCACGATGGTGCACTTATGTACAACCCTTATAAACTGTATTTTATATATGTATACATGGAAAAATGTATTCATCCATCCTAACATATATATTATTATTTTACTCAGAAGATATTTAGGTACTTATGAAAGCTAAATGTCATGTTTCTTTCTTTTCTCATGCAAAGGCTGATGATTTGGTCCAGGAAAATCCGCCAACCCACTTTATGAGTGAAAACCATTCAGTTTGCTTAAGTCAAGATTATTGAATTGGAGACAGAATACAAAGTTTTCCCACTGAGGGGTGACCCAAAGCTTATATGCAGAAGTGGGATTCAGATTTTTTAACTACTGGTTCTGTGGGTGTGGCTTAGGTGGTGGGTGTGGATTGGTAGTCATGTGACTAGGTGGACATGGCTTGGTCATTTTATTGGCTGGGTGTGGCCAATTCAATATCACTCACATTGAAGCACGCATCTTCTTGCCTGGACTCTCATGACTGTGAGAGTCATGAAGTGACATGATCATTTTTCACACTTACGACTGTTGCAGCATCATAAGCTTATGATGCTGCAACAGTCGTAAGTGTGAAAAATGATCATGTCACTTTTTTCAGTGCCATTATAACTTTGAATGGTCACTCCACACAAGGAAAGTACCAGCAAAGGAGGGGAAAAAAAACTCCAGAGAGGTTCCTAAGACACGAAGTCTACTCCTACCAAGAATGTAATAAGGGTTAACGGAGAGGCAGTTTCTGTAAGCAACACCAGAATGTTTCCTTCTTGCCTTCCTTACAGGATTAGGCCAGTAATTTCTTCTAACAACCGGTTCTCTGAACTGCTTAGAATGTTAACAACTGGTTTTAGCGAATAGGTGCGAACTGGTAGAATCCCACCCCTGCTTATATGGTAATTGTTTTTACAGGAAAAAGGCAACAATATCCTTTGACATTAGAGCCCATCTGAACCCATTTGCCTAGAATTCTTCTATTTTTAATCATTGATTATTTTAGTCAGCAAACTTTGAAATATGGTCAGTATCAAATAATGATGACTGGGCTTTTAGCATTAATATATTAGGTTCTGCATTGATCTTACCTCAAACTTTACTGATGTTTCAGGCACAGATATACATTTTTTTTCTCTCAGTTCACCCTCCAATAAATCCATACAATGCTGGCTGATTTGAAATATGTCTCTCCCTTATGCATGTCCACTAGTGACATCCATTTACAGATAATGACCTCATCTCCAATCCTTTTCCATCTCCTTTTCATGCTTGATCCCATGCATGAAACACTATGAATAACAGCATATGAATAAAGTTCAGCTAAGCCTGTTATAGTTTGGAAATTTCTCAAAGATGGTCTCCATAAGGAGATAAGGACACTATCCATAAGGACACTATCTAGGTCAGGGGTGCCAAACTTGCATCATCACGTATTGTCACTTTCCCCCCTTTGCTAAACCAGGCATGGGCATGGCCAGTGTGTGACAATGCATCTGGCCTGCGGGGTGTGAGCTTGACAGCCCTGATCTAGTTTATATTGATCAGTTTCATAGCAGCCTGGTACATAAGCAAGAAGTCCAATGTCTGTCCCTTTTCTGCTTAAGATTACAGATTAAACATCTTTCACTCCATTTTCAGCTTTATAACAATAGAAACATCAACATATTCTTTTCTGTGATCTGCTGATAGAATTTCCAACTGGAGCAAAAACAACAAAATGAATTTGGTGTAATTGCATGGATCAGCCAGAAATAAGATAATAGCAAAACTTCCAGAAATGGGTATACAGGTAATCCTTGGCCTACAACAATTCATTTAGTGACCATTTGAAGTTACAGTGGCATTGAAAAAAGAGACTTATGACCGTTTTTCACATTTTCGATCATTGCAGCCTCCCTGTGGTCACGTGATCAAAATTCAGATGCTTGGCAACTGACTCCTATTTATACAGTTGCAGTGTCCTGGGGTCATGGGATCCCCTTTTGGATTCACATAACAGCCATGTTGCTAACTTAACAACTGCAGTGATTCACTTAACAACTGTGGCAAGAAAGGTTGTAAAATCAGGCAAAACTCTCTTAACAACTGCCTTGCTTAGCAACAGAAATTCTGGGCTAAGTTGTGGTTGTAAACAGAAGATTACCTGTACTCATGAAAGTCAAGATTGACTCAGAATATGCTCAGATTCCTATTCCACACTCCTGTTTTAAATTCATGATATTGAACCTTAGTTGTCTTTTGAAGTTGCCTGTTATGATGCTGGAGTCTACTTACTGTCAGCTCTGCTCAACATGAGTCTTAGCTCCATCTGCAGTAAATTGGCCTACCCTCTACCTCAGTAACTTCAGCTCTACTCAATTATTCACAGTATTGTCCTACTGATTAAGTTGAAGAAAGAATGAAAGAATAGATGTTCAAATTACATTTGGGATGTCCAGTATATTCTATGGTGTTGTATGTAAGAAAGTGACATAAAAAAGTTAAAAAATGAAACACTGAAAATTTAAGAGCCAGCATCTGCTAAAATATTCCTAAAATATATACTTAATATGGAAAGTTAGCAGACTTCATAGACATTATTGAAGAGATATCTCTTTTTGCAGGCATGAATAATACTTCTGAATATAATAGGGAAAGGAGGTTAAAGTTATTGCAGGGAATAAGTGAAATCTTTAAAGTGAAAAGTTCTTTTCTGTGATGGCTAAAAGTGGTGAAGAATATACATTAACATGGTTTTTTTACAGACATCCCAAATTCCTTTTTATATAGAACAATATGCATTTAGAACTACATTATCAGTTCTTTAGTTTTGATTCACCAGTAACTGAAGTTATGTAAATTCAGCATCATTAAATGACTTCTTTTGAATTAATGACAGGATTATATGGTATCTCTTTCCTAAATCATTCAATAAAAACAAGTGAAACCCATTACAGAGTCAAGTGGATATTCTGAAGCCTCAGCTTTAGGTAACAAATTCAGTCTGCTTCCCCACAACAAAGGAGCTAAATACTATAATTTTCATGGTTGATAAAATATGTAAAACCTTACAGTATTTTTTTTTTATAAATCTCTTTCTTTCAGACAGCCAGGATAATTCTAATAGTCTATATTCCGTGAAGCAGAACAAAGAATCTGAAAGCATCAACTATTATAAAAGGCTAGCTTTTTTTGATAGAAAGCTCAAGTTTGCAAACTACATTTTTAATAATTATGTCAAAGAAAATTCTCATGGTTAAATGCTTTTTCTAAAATGTTTGGAAGGGGTTGCTTTTTTCTTTCAATAATAATTATTAGCAATATGAATTCTTGATTATTATTTTAGAAGGAAAGATTTTGTGGACATGGCATATATACTGTTATTACTTTTTTCCCTTTTCATTCTGAAAAAAAAATGATTAAAAAAGTGCTATCAAGTTAGATTTATCCTCTTTAAAATTGATTGGATGATTTTTTTGGGGGGAGGCAGCAATAGAAAGTGCCCAAGAGGAGAAAGTTACACTTGGGAATTTGGCATACAAATTTCAGTACTGGTTTTGCTTCATTGCGATTCATTTCACTTCTAATAAAGATATGCCTTTTGCAACAAATGGAATCAAGGATCATTTTAATTCAGAGTCTAAACTGAGGCAGGTCTGACAGTACCTTTGGGAGTGCAATGACCTGGATGATTGAGAATCTCCATAGATGTCTGACTTGAAGCTTGTTGAGGATTCTAATTACAAATGAACCTTGACCTTTAGACTCCCTGACAATCTTGATAAAACTTGAACTGACTCTATATGAATTTTCTGCAGCTCCTATTTCAAAGTAGATTTTGCAGGCAAAGCTTTGCTTCATTGTCATTCCTTTAATTCGTTGTTAACTCTTCAACCTTGAAGCAAAACTGATAATCTTCCAACTCTCTCTCTCTCTCTCTCTCTCTCTCTCTCTCTGCGTGTGTGTGTGTGTCTGACACCTGAAGCAGACAGCCCACCTCCACTTCAACTTCTCAACTAACCTATCTCTACCCAAACTCTTGTCATTTTAGTTGCCCTGTACTCAGCTACTATGTCTGAACTGACTGTTGTTTTCTTACATTGTTAAGGGGGCAGTCTGGTTGAAACAGCTATGGCCTTTAATGAAGCCTTATTCCTGAAGGTGAAAATACTTTAAATAACATCCATATCCCCTCTTAAGAACGAAGTAACAGCCAAAAAATACATTTTCCATAACAATTGAGAAAACAGTGGCAGTCCTTTTGTTTTCTTCCTAAACGTTTCTGATTATAGGTTGCTCTTTTTGAAGGTATTTGATGCTAAAAGAATCATTCAGAAATACTGTATTCAATCTGAATTTATTTGTGTTTTCATCCTATACTAATTTCCATTTTTTCAATCTCTTGAGGTCTCCAAATAGAGCTGAGAAATACTTTATCTCAGTAGTAAGAAAAGGAAATTATTTTATTGCAATTTAAATATCACTTCCTAAAATTCAGCATTGTCTGTAAGCATTTAACATAGCATGATATTGTTTTCACTTCATATTATGCAATGATGATAAGTAGAAGCAGAACTAAAGCAAATTAAAGAATTCGTATTTGGATATAACTATATAAATTCAGGAAGGAGAAAAGATCAGTATATTTTACAATCATTTTAGGTCATTATTGTTGAGTGCTATGTACAGAAAACCCATTCATGTTAAGTTATGAAGCACATGTATGAACTTACATAATACGTTTCTAGATCTAACAGCAATTGTCACTATAGTTTTGTAAAATTATCAAGGACAGTGACATGCCATATTGAGTTGCAGGGGCACCAGACCATGTAAATGCTAAAATGCTAGTTATTGAGCTACATTTGGAAATGTTAAATGGAAAAAAAAGCCCATAAGTCAAATGTGGAAAATGAATTTTAGTATTAACTCTTATCTCAGCATACAAATATAAATTGCTCTCCAGGGAAGAAAAACGTTTGAATAGTAGTGCAAGTTCATTATGTGCATCCACATAAGGCTCATCGAGGCAGTTGCTACATGTTATCTTTTAAGTCTGTAGGAAATTATGTTAACATAAATTGTACAAGCCCCATGGCTATACTTAGCATGCCTGCACAATAAGACTTGGAGTTGTTGCTATCCTTGCAGTTTTATTGCAGGATAGTTTCAGGGTAGCAATTGGTAGATTCCCTGCTGTCCTTTCTTTCCCACCCAGCATCAGTTCCTTGTAGGAAAAGCAATAATTAACTGAGCTCTTAAACATACGAGAATGAGGTTGGAAGACTTGGAATGCCATAGATCAATTATAATTTAAAAAATATATATTCAAACCTTAGTTTTTAATATATATTTTTTCTAAAGCAAGCATTCATCCCTTGAGATTTGGTACATAACCTAAAGACCTATTTTTTTCCATGCAAAACCCATCAAGTCAGTAGGATAAATGCCAACATTTCACCAGGGACATGTGGTAAGGATCTTTGCCTGCTGCTAAATAGAAAATGCTGAAAATTATTATTTTGGGATTGGTTTGGAGAGGAGGCATAGGATTTTTCAAAATTTACTTTAAGGGAAAGGCACAACTGATTGTTGGTTCCCTTACTTGCAGCTGACAATGTAATTTTTCTGTTCTTAGGCCATCAAAAGAGAGGAAAAGAGAAGAAGTGGCACAGAACAGAAGTGACTGGAAACAAAAGAAATAGTGGGATTTAATTTAGAACAGAGATATTGAGAATAACTTCAACTTTTCCTACCTGATTCCCTCCAGATATGTTGATTTTGCTTCTAGTGTGTCCTCTGGCTATACTGCTGTGGAATGATAAGAACTGTAGTCCAGCATATCTAGTGGGCACCTGGATGTGAAAAGCTGGGCTGCAGCCATAATCTGTGACAAAAGCATTATTGTTCACAGTAAAAATGGACATCTGCTGATCATTTGGAATGGCAGACAGATCTGTTGCAATGAACCCCTAAGATTTTTTTTCACTATGAAGCATTCTATCTTTTTAAAGCAAAAATACAGTTTGTGTCAAGTAAAAATTTCACACTTGTGCCTTTTAGCAATTTATTTTGAGGGATTGTGAACTTAGTTTAGATATCTTAATAACATTTGATGTTTTGTTTTCCACGTTGTGTCTTTTTGTGAAGCTGTTTGGGATGAGGTCAGCCATTTAATAATTTCCTACATGCCCTTCTGTTCATTAGGAGTTAGAATATAGAACAAAGAATCATAGACCTTAAGGGTCTTCTAATCCAACCCTTTGCTCAAGGCAGGAGGCCTTATGCCATCCCAGTCAAAAGGTTGCCCAATCTATTTTTGACAAGTTCCTGTGATGGACCACTCACATCTCTGAAAGGCAAACTATTCCACTAATTAATTGTTCTTGCTGTCAGAAAATCTCTCCTTTAGATTGGATCCTTTAACAAGCTTTCCCTCATTACTTCTTGTCCTGCCCTTGGTGCTTTGGAGAATAAACCAATCCCCTCTTCTCTGTAACAGCTCCTTGAATCTTGGAACACAACTACCATGTTTCCCCTAAACTTTCTTTTTGATTGCTAGCATATCTAGCTCCTACAACTGTTCATCATGTGATTTAGCCTCCAGATCCTTTATCATATTGGTTGCTCTTCTGTGCACTCATCTCACTATTTTTTGTATTTAGCTTCTCAGAACTATACATAGCATTCCAAGTATGTTTTAATATAAAGTGATATTATTGCTTCTCATGAAATTGATGCTATCACTCTGTTGATGCAGCCAAGGACTGCATTGGCTTTTTGGGCTGGTGCAGCACATTTCTGACTCAAACTTAAATGCTGGTGCACTAAGACTCCAAGATAATTCAAACAGTTACTATTGTTTGGTCAAGGTACCACCTATTCTGAACCCATGCCTTTGAATTTTTCTTCCTAAATGCAGATCTTACTTTTCTCAGCACTGAGCTGCATCTTGTTGGATAGGGCCCAATGTTTAAGTCTGGCAAAATCCTTCTGAATCTTGAGTCTATCTTCCAAAGTGTTAGCAATTCCCTCCAACTTGGTGCTATCTGCAAATGTGATGAATTCCCCTTCTGTCCCCTCGTCTAGGTCATTTATGAAGATATTGAATAGTATTGGGTCCAAGACTGAACTTGGATATACCCCATTGCATGTTTCTTTCCATGTAGATGGAGTTCCATTAAGGATTATGCTTAGGGTGTTGTTGTTGTTATGCTTAGGGTGATTATGTTTGGTGTTGTTGTTATCTATTCCAAGTTTTTCTATCTCAACAAAAAGTAGAATGTGGTCTACTTTGTCAAATGCTTTACTGAAGTTCAAGTATAGTATGTCCACAGCATTTGTCCAGTCCATTAATTTAGTCATTTTATTAAAAAAAGATATCAGGTTGTCTGGCATGATATCAGGTTGTCTGGCATGATCTGTTTTTAACAAACCCATGCTGGCTTCTAGTAATCACCTTGTTCATTTCTAAGTGCTCACAAATTACCTGCTTGATTATCTTTTCCAGCATATTTCCAGGCATTGATGTCAAGCTGATTGGTCTATAATTTCTTGGATACATTTTTCTCCTTTTAGTACCACATAGCTTCTTTTCCAGACTTCTTGCAGTTTCCCCATGTTGTACTGGTTTTCCTTTTAGGATTTCCATCCTTGGAATCCTTTCTAGTCTCTCTCTCAGTTTATTGAAGTCAGTTCTTTTATAGTCTGACTTGGTTCACTTAACTGCAGGGGTGGGATTCAAATTTTTTAACAACCAGTTCTGTGGGCATGGCTTAGTTGGTGAGTGTGGCTTGGTGGTCATGTGCCTGGATGGGTGTGGCCAACTCGACATCACTCACAACAAAGGGCGCTTCTCACCTGGCCACTCATGACAGTGGGGATGCTGCAATGGTCATAAGTGTGAAAAATGGTTATAAGTCAATTTTTTTCAGTGCCGTTTTAACTTTGAAGGATTACTAAATGAACTGTTGTAAATCAAGGATTACCTGTACAAAAATACAAAAAGCTTCTCTTTGCTTGCAAAAAGCTGCCTTAAGTATCAATCAATAGATTAAAAATATCTGCAAGTGGGAGTTACAAATCAGGCAGGGTGCCAGAGCACCTTGAGGAATTAAAATAGTTAAAATGCCATGATAACTGTCAGCAGCCAACTCTTGCTCATAAAGTGAAACCCTTTAGCAGAGAGGTCATTTAAGCTCTCCAGAAAGAGCACACCCAGGAGAAGCAATCCTTAGATCCATTTGTACCACTTAAAGATACCAGCTGGTCTCACTCACCTCACAAGATATCCTAAGGAAATCATCCATATTTAAGGAAAGGTCACATACCCCCCAGAAAGGCAGTAAAAAATCAGTGCCTAGCTTGCATCCTACCTCTTGGAAGTACATCCCAAAAGGACAGTGCCAGGTACTACTAAAACAGTGAAGAAAGACCCCCCCCCCCATAGAAAAATAAACCATGAGGCAGGAAAAAATTCAAATACAATACAAATAATTAAATCACAAAAGTATCTATTGCTTGTTAAATCAGTTACCAGAACAAATAGACACAGGAACTAGCCAGATTTCTCAAACCAGTTTCTTTTCAGGAACAGAGATTAATCCTTTTCCTTCCAAACAAAGCTGAATAAGGAAAATTATCCCATCAACAAACATAGGGTTAAATGTCACCAAGGACAGAATTAAACTTCACCAAAAACCAGTTTTAGACCAAAGCTCAGAATGGGTATGTAAACTTATGTTTGAATGTCAATCTTTCTAGCTAGCTAAGAAGCCTTGCTGAATGTCACTCATCTTGGTAACTTGTCATTAAAAAGCTTCTTTCTGAAGCTCTGTTTTGTTATTCAATTATTTCTTCAAAATGCTGATCATTGCATGGGTATTTCCAGGGGAGTATTTCCTCTCAACACCAGTGTAAAAAAACCCAGTTTTAAAACAACCTTTCCCCTTTAAGAAAGTATCAATAAAGAAAAAAAAGACCTCCTTTGGTTTACTAGTCTAGGCATACTGCCAAGAATGTAATAAGGGTGGAAAGAAACAAAAGGAGATTTCTTCTAACTAGCGGTTCTCCGAACTGCTTAGAAAGTTAACAAGGGGTTCTATAGAACCAGTCAGAACCAGTAGAATCCCACCCCTGCTTAACTGTGGTTACATTATACTGAGCTTAGGTATGACATGGTTGCTTTACCCCAAATTCCAATAACTTCTATTCTTCAACCATTTTGTTCCTTTTCCTGAGAGTTACGTCCACTATAGAATTTGTTTCCCAGTTGATGTCATGATAGTTAATGTCCTCCATTACTAGAGTGATGTTTTTCATGCACATCTCAGCTAACTGGTTAGCAAAGAGTTCATCTGTTTTGTCTGGTTGGTTGGTTGGCCTGTAGTATATACACTTGCAACAAAGTTCTTTCTTTTTCCTCTAATATGTCCTCTAATACTTTCAAAAAAACCTTTCATCCCAGTAAGGCATATTTCTGTGGGAGTATAGTAATTCCTTACATACAGTTCACTGTGTATCCGTACACTTAATTTATTGGAGTTGAAGATAAATATTTTGTTTTAAAGATTTTCTTAAAGTATTTGATCCATTTCTCATTAACTTTTGGGAAAAAATATTTTACTTTTGTATGTTTTGTATGTTTCCAAGACAGCTGGCAAGCTACATTACTTTCTACGTAGGAAAGGATATAAAATTGCATGAAGCTGCCAATTGACTGCCATTTCTTGCTCAGCAGGATCCCCTTATTGAAGTTTCAGACAAAATTTAACTTAATTAAATTGGCAAAAGTCTTATTTTTAAGATGGCAAGGATGAAATATTGTAATGAAAAAATATTTTAAACATTATGAGATTTTGAAAGGTAAAACTTTTTTTGATAATTTAAATTTGAAGGTACAATATAATTACACAAACTCCCTAAATAAAATTATGAAAATTTGAGATATGGGGCTCTCCTATTCATTTTACCTGTTTTCCCACTATGGAAAAGCAATTCTTTCTATTCCTTTTAGTCTTCTAAGCCTTCTAATTTATGTTTTTTATGAATATATTATCTATAATTCATAATTACCTGATCTCTAGGATTATATTAGCTCTGTTTCTGCTTGGGCTATAATTCTTTAACACTGACAGTTTTACTACATCAAGACTACAGCCTCTTTTATCATAAAACGCTATAAAATGTTTCCCGTGGTGATTCAGGGTGCTGGTTATGACCTATAATCCAAACATGGTATAGGATCTGGTTATTTATGGCACTGCCTATCGCTTGGGATATCTTCCTGGCTGGTACACACTTCAGAGCCTTATGGCTGGTGTCAATTATAGTGTCAATTTTCAAGAGCCAGGAAATATGCCTTTTCTTCATGGTGCCTATCCTCTGGTATGAGGTCCTCTCTAAAATTTGCGTGGTTCACTTCCTGATAGAAATCTGCAATATTTTAAAGACTTTTGACGCTTCTCCCAGGTTTTGGACTAGGGTGGAAGGAGATTTTGGGGGGTGATGTTTTGTCTGACTATCTGGGTTTATTTATTTATACCCTGCCTTTATTATAATTCAAGACAGCAAACATATCTTATACTTCTTCCTCTTGTCTTCCTCACAACTACTCTATGAAGTAAGTTGGGTTGAGAGAGAGTGACTGGCCAAAAGTAACCCAGCTGTCTTTTATACCTAAGGCAGGCCTGGATGGCCTCCTGATTTCTAGCTTGGTGCTTGACCATTAGACCAACTTGACTATGTTGTTGCTGGACCACTACCTTGTTATTGTTCTTTATCTTTGTATCTTATTTTTGTTCTTTGTTTTTGTTCCAGATTATTCATATTGTATTTTATTGTTACATTATGCTCTAGGCAATACCTAAATTGAATAAAGAAAATAAAAATAAAATTCCCTACTGATGTTATGTCTCAAGCTTTAATGCTTCTTAATCAAAACAATTCAACATTTATACTGAGATTTTGCAAAGTGTAAAAGTATTGAACTCTCCATGTTTTTTTATTTCATAAATGTTTATATTTCTAAGAATTAGGGAAATATTAGTGTGACTTTCACTGAGCTCATAATAAAACTTTCTGAGATTACCTTCCTCACATCATGGAGAGAGTATAATAAGCAAGCTTTTGAAAAAAAAAAGATATGTGAAGAATTTAGATGGTCAATAACACGGCATTGTGCCTGATAGAGAATTCATAGACTGAGTACTTCAAAGGCAGATAGTTCCTTTGAAAAGGAAAGAAATTGGATGACTGTACAACTTCCTTTTTTTTTTTTTTAGCAAGAAAGGCCCTGATCTAATTCATCTGGCAGGACTTTCTATGGAAAGTTTAACACCTCACCTTCATGAAGTGTACTATAATCTGCCATTTAATTATGAAAGTTTAGTGAGGGGCAAGTTTTTAAAAAAACAAATCTCACAAATAAATAATCTGAAGGGAAAATATTTTGACTGGTTTTTTTAAAAAAATAAATATATTCACAGAAAATTTGTGAGGGATAGCTTCTTATAGACATTTAGAAAAATAAATTATAATTAAATGCATGTGGTGGTCTGATTAGTGGAATATATAGAAAAAGTCCATGGTGTTGGAGATCTTTCTGCAGAGATTGTAAGGAACACAATGTCTGGAAGGAATTTATACCTTTCAAATCAGAATCTTTAATATGGGAATCATTAAATTGGAACTGGGCCATTTTAAAAAAATAATTATTCCTTATTAATTTGAAAATTCAGATTTAAATAAAGCACACAGTCTGTTTTAAATAAAGCACATAGTCCCTGTTTTGGCTGGCAGGATGCTGTAGGTGGCCATCCAGGCCAACAATGGGGTGCAGAAGAGTGTTTAATACCCTAGGATAGATCATTTACATGTCTTTATAAATGGATGTCATCCTTTCTTTTGTTTGAAGAAAATGTAGAGAAATGAGGGGGTCCTTGGTGCTTGCTTGTTTTCTTGAAGATGTTTCATTACCAGAGGTGGTATTCAGCAGGTTATGACCAGTTCTGGAGAACCGGTAGTGGATATTTTGAGCAGTTTGAAGAACCGGCAAATACCACCTCTGACTGGAGATTTTACAGTATCCTTCCCTTGCCATGTCCACCAAGCCAGGCCCACAGAACCAGTAGTAAAATAATTTGAATCCCACCACTGTTCATTACCTTAACTACATAACATCATCAGGGCTCATCTGATGCAATGATATTATCTACTTGGGTAATGAAAACAAGCAAGCTCAGAGAGTACCAAGGAGAGTACCAGGAGCATTTCAACCCTGAGCTACAAATATTCTCCTTTAGGTAGAGAAGTACCATATTTCCCCATGTATAAGCACCCCCTTTGTATAAGCCACCCCCCCAATTTTTGGACTGTGAAGTTTTGAAAAAAATATTTTATTAGAGAAACAAGTTATGAAGAAAGAAAATTTACAAAGAAACAAAATTCGACGCCTAGATCTACAACTTTGGTTATGACGCCGAAGCGGTGCGGGCGACGCTAGCAATCTACGCATCGGAACGAGAGTAGGAACGGGCATTCAGGCCGATGCGTAGCGTATGCATTTCTATCGCGGACTCGCACTCGTAATCGTATCATCACGCACAATTTTTTACAAAAAAGTATAGCATACTGCTGGAAAACCAGTTTATTCCTACTTTATTATTTTATGCATTTTTCACGTATAAAAAGTGTACCTGCTTTGTATATGCCACCCCCCTACTTTTTGGGCTTGAAAATTTTGGAAAAAAGGGGTGGCTTATACATGGGGAAATACGGTAAGCCCACAAGGAATCCCCAGTTTCTATTTTACAGTGGAAGATAGGAGCTGTTAAACAGCTGCAGAAACTGCAGAAGTGGTCTGGGTAAACAAAAAGAGCAACCCCCACTCTGAAGTCCTAAAGTCAGAAAATGTATATTCAAGGATGTATACAGGGGTGGGATTCAAACTTCCTAATAACCAGTTCTGTGGTCGTGGCTTAAGTTGTGGCTTGATGGTCATGTGACTGGCTAGGTGTGGCTTGCTGGCTGGGTGTGGCTTGATGACATAACTGGCTGGGCATGGCTTGGTGGTCATGTGACTGTAGGCATGACCAACTCAATGTCACTCATGTTAAGGGGTGCCTCATCTGGCCCCTCCCCTCCCAGCCATTCCTTGTGATACCCAGCCTCAACTTATCTATAGTTCTGTAAAAATGTTGTTTACCTTTTTTTGACTTTACTATCTATGTATTATAGATATACTTTCATAGACCACTGAAAGGAGGAAATGGCTCACATGCTTTGCCCAAGAGTGTGATAGGCAACAGGCTTTTAAGAAAGAGGCGGGAGGCAATGTATTTTCCAAAGCACCAGAAGACAGACAAGAGGCAATGGATGGAAACTGAACAAAGAGAGAAGCAAATTAAGACTAAGGAAAAACTTCCTGACAGTGAGAACAATTAACCAGTGGAACTGCTTGTCACCAGTTCTGGGTGCTCCAACACTGGGGGGTTTAAAGAAAAAACTGGACAGCCATTTTTCTGAAATGGTATAGGGTTCCCCCCAAGGTCCCTTCTAAGTGTTATTTTGTTATCATGACACCTTTCCCAGAATTTGGCATCTTCAGTTTTCCTGCCTGAGCAGGGGGTTGGACTAGAAGACCTCCAAGGTCCCTTTCAATTCTGTTAAACACATATGTATTTATGCTCTGGATTATAGACATTGAATGCAGGGTGTAGGGACAGTATAAAATATTAATATATGATAAATAATTGAACTATTAAAAATAATAGCACAGAGTTTTCTCTCTCTCCCCTTCCTTCTTCTTTCTTTCTTTTTCTTTCTTTCTTCCTTCCTTTCTTCCTTCCTTTTTCTTTCTTGCTCTTTCTTTCTTGCTCTCCTTCCTTCCTTCCTTCCTTCCTTCCTTCCTTCCTTCCTTCCTTCCTTCCTTCCTTCCTTTTCTTTCCTTTTCTCCATCCCTTTCTTTTTCATTCTTTCTCTCTTTCTCTCTTTCTTTCTCTCCCTTCCTCTTTCTTTGTTGCTCTTTCTTTCTTTTCTTCTCTCTCTCTCTCTCTCTCTCTCTCTCTCTCTCTCTCACACACACACACACACACACACACACACACACACACACACACGCACACCTGGTCTGGGATGAACTGAATGATCTGGTGAGCTCCAGTCTGCAGCAGGCAGCAGGAAAAGGAAGAAGGCTGTGTGAGTGTGTCAGCTGCAGTGGGGCCTTGAGCACCCCTCCACCCCAACCCTCCCAAAGCACCTCCATGTGCAGCGGCAGTGGCGGTTGCAGCAGGGCATTGAGCACCTCCCACCTGGTCCTCCCAAAGTTAAAGCTCCTCCATGTGCAGCAGCAATGGCAGCAGCCACAGACCTCCCAAAACACCTCCACAGAGGTGGCAGACCTGGCACTGGCTGCCTCACATAAGCTGCCCTGGCCTGCGAGGGAAGCAAGCAAGCATGGGGAAGTGCTCTGGTTGGTGCCACAATCTCCTACTTGTTTCCCAAGCCACCCTGGCCTGCAAGGGAAGTGAGCGGGAGATTGTGGCACCGGAGCCCTTCCCCATGTTTGCTTGCTTCCCAAGCCAAAGTACCTCCATGAGCGGTGGCAGCAGCGGGGCCTTGAACACCCTCCCAAAGTATGTCCACGTGAAGCAGTGGCAGTGGCCCTGGCTTCCTCCCATAAGCAGCACCACAGCCGCAGTGCCTCTGCTTGCTTCCTTTCATTTTGTCCCTGGGAGAAGTGGGCAGAGGCGGCGGACGCACTGCTTACAGGAGGCAGCCGGGTCCACTGCTGCCACTGCATGTAGACATACTTTGGGAGGGCCAAGGGGAGGTTCTCAAGGCCCCACAGCTGGCTGCACAACAGTTGCCACATGGTAGGGAGAGATTGGAGAGCACTGCAGGACAGCTTAGCCAGACAGCGGAGCCCAGGGATGCGGGTGGGCAGGTAGGTAGACTCCAATCAGTGCTGCCAATGGGATGGGGCTGCCCCAGTGAGGAAGCCAGTCAGCTGAGCCTGGGGATGAGGGGAGCAGGTAGGTAGGCTGTGTGAGGCCCAGGGAGCCCCGGAGATGGTCGGGGAGCCCTGGAGATGGCTGGGGAGGCCGAGAGAGCCCTGATGAAGGCTGGTGGAGGCCCTGGGACAGTGGGGGAGGGGCTAGTGCAACTTGCAGGCATACCTGTGAGCAGACACGAGCCATTTCCCAAAGGGAGGAGGACTTGCAAGCTTTTCGCTCTGCCACAGGGAAAGGCAGGCAGCAATGGTCGGTCTGGTGGGCAAGCAAAAGCAGGCTGCAGGCATGTCATGCGTGCGCACGATGTTGCACATGTGCAATAGGGACTGACTGGGCAGGGAGCAGAGAAGAAGACAGAGATGGGTGGGCCCAGCCAGAGGCCCGATTTACCAGTTCTTCGAACTACTGGGAACTAACAACCACTTCTACCGAACCGGTGAGATCTAGTAGAATTCCACCCCTGGATATATGGCTGCTTGTGGGACTATGATTTCCTTGTAGATTGTCATCAGTTATCCCATAATGGAGGAATGTCTAGTCTTAACCTTTCAGCAATACAAGCATTTCATTCTGCTGACAAGTGAAACCCTGCTTACATTGTCCAATTCCCTGTCTTGCTAGGATCTCAGACTTCTGTTTTTCTGCTATGACTTTTAACTGATCTGCTGCTTGCATATAATGTACCATATTTGGTTTGGTGAAGTAGACTTGTTTTCCTTCTTGGTTCTTCATCTCTGACCCAAAAATTCTCTGCTCATAAGATCTTGATTTCTGTTATGTCTTTGCTAAATAGTCCATGACTATTTTACTATTGGTAGGGTGGAGTGGCTCATGCAAGGGGAACTTTTACCTTTACCTTTATTTTACTATTAGTAAGGAAGAAGGATACAACAAACATGGCAGTTTGTGGCTGCCAGTAATTTATTCCACAATTTTCCATACAGAAACTGATTTTTATTAGCAGGTCAATAGGTTTTAAAATTCAAGCCACTCAAAATTATATTTGTTCTATCAGAAACTTAAATTGATATATCTTTTTGAAATTAGTTTGTTTTGTTTTTTTCTTTTCTGTTGAAAATTGAGCCCTGATAAAGTAAACTATGCATTTTTATATTAAGTTATGCATTCCTAAAGGGTATATTTTATATAATGGATAACTACAAACCTTCTTCATTTAATTGATGTAGAATTAAAACATGTTTATTCATTTCCCAACAAACTACTTGGATATTCATTTCTGGGTCAGTCTTATATGAAAATTTCATTGAGTATGTCACTCAGTAAAAACAATTTACCGCAAATATTTAAAAGACTTATTTCAGGGATTTCTTAAATTTTAGGGAAGGATTATGATTTAAATTAATGCTTTGTATATCAATGCTTTAAATATAATCCTGAGTATTATCAGGGAAAGAAACCTTTGAAAACCATTACCAATAATACAGGTAATTATTAACAGTGTTGTTAATTGAATGTGGCTTCCCCATTAATTTGGCTTGACAGAAGATTACAAAAGTTGATCACATGATCCCAGGATACTGCAACTATCATAAATATGAACCAGTTGCCATGGGTCTGAATTTTGTTCATATGACCAAGGGATGTTGCTGTGGTCATAAGTAACACTTTTTTCTGTGCCATTTTAACTTTGAACAGTGACTAAATTACTGATAATAATACAAGTAATGTATTATTACAGCACCGTTTTTGCTGGCAGAGGGTTGCAGGAGGCCATTGCAGCCTCCCAAGCTCTGTTTTCACTAGCAGATCACTCAGGTTACCACAGGCGTTCCCAACATGAGTGATGTTGAGCTGGCCATGCCCACCCTGGCCACACCCACCCAGCCCCCAAGGTCAAACAAAACCCTGATGTGGTCCTCAATGGAATTGAGTTTGACATCCCTGCACTAGAGCAAACTGGCTGTCTGAATTAATACCCCATAGATGTGTTTTTATGATTTCTTTGATTTTTCTATATCAAAAAGATGCCATTAGAAATGAGGAAAGCTGCAACTCTTCAGTTTTGATTCCAGTGAAATTTTGCACCTGGAGTGATGCTGATCATAAATAGAAATATGGCTTTATAAGCAAATAAAGCTAGCTTGAATTCATAAGATGGGTGGCCTTTATATGCAATGGGGAATACAAAAAAATTCACCCTCAGAAATGTAGGTTGAACTTTCTCAAGATGATGAAGGTCTTTGTCCTTATAGATGCATTTGTTTTCCCCCTAAAAATGTGGAGGGGAAATATTATAAATTAGAATCCCATTTAATAGAACAGTCATTGTTGACATCTGGTTGTTTTCTAGGGTCTAAAGAATTTGAACATTTCATATCCCTGAATCTGAAATATTATGCCAAGTGTTTGCATTGCCTTACTTGCTCAATAACTTGTCTATAAATCTGTCATTTATGTCTTTTTAAAAGATCATAGCTTTGATTTTAGAATAATTTATAGTAAGACTTTCTCTCCTATAATGTTGTGAAGGATTGCAATATTATTCTAGTCCCATTGCAGAGAAAGAACGATATCAGCATAAAATAAGAAATATGAATATAAGGATTTATTTATTGGTCAGAAAATGGGGAATGGTTTGGGACGTTTCTATACATGTGCAGCTTAAATAAAAGTTGATCAGGAAATGAGTCACTAACCAGTTCTGTCTCGCCCTTTATTTATTTGTGTGTGTGTGTGTGTGTGTGTGTGTGTGTGTGTGTGTGTGTGTTGGGGCCCATGGACATTACAATGGACCTTAAGCAAATTAAAGCCAACTAAGCAATACAGCCCAACAGTGGTGCCCCTTGAGTCTTCCACTGCTTGACTAACAAGACATTAAGACTCAATAAGTTCTGAAAATGAAAGTTGAGTGTGATAGTAAAAATGTTAAGGGCCTGGTGAGTTGGGAAAGAACTCAGTGCCTCATTCCCTTGGTGCCATAAATATGTGCTCATTTTGCATTTTGGTTAATCCTGTACAAAAATAAACCGTCTGATCTGTCATGAAGTCTTACCGCTTTCTTAAAGTCTGTCACATGAAATAAAATCAAGAGTGATTCAATTAAGATAGCTTGAAGGGCTCCATGAGATTTGGCAATATATTTTCTACCAGATGTTGTAGCACCAGGCAGTGGTACACTGGCCAGTTCTAAAACCATCCTGTTAATCTGCAAATACGTTTTTTCAGACTTCAGCTAATCACAAAATGACCCAAATATAGTTTGCTCATTAAACTCTGCAGAGTAATGGGACGGTAGTGGCAAGGGCATAGGGAAAACTCTTATTTATTAACGTGAACAATATTTGACAATGCTTAGCTTTTGGGGATTATTGGAGAAGAATAAAAAAAGTGCTGTTAAAATTGGTATGCACCAATCAATGTTATTTTTTAAAAATAATGTAAGTATAATTGCATCCTACTGCTTTGTCTTCTTCAGCCTATGTTACTAATTCCTTCTGGAATTGTGATTGGAGGCCAAATTTATTTTTTATTTTAGAAATTTATAAGACTATTAGTTCTATAATGAGATATGCAGCATTATAGGATAAGACAGAATTTATATGTGGCTTTCAGACTGAAAGCAAAGCAGTGAATGGACTAATCTATGGCAAATAATGTCCATGACTATAAAAGTAGAATCCACTGTAGGCCAAAATATAAACTCCCCTAACTAGTCTCTTTGAATGGCTCCATTTATTATGAAATAATCTTAGCAAATTTAAATTTGGTTAAGCAGAGCTTTATGTAATTTGGTTTTAAATGTTTATATTGATGAATCAGCAGGAGATATTCTTTAAATCTTTGGGACACAACACTGAAATAAGGATAAATGGCTTCATTGAAAGTCCCTGACCTGGCATTAAAACTTCCTGCTATGACAAAATCATTGTGGATATAATGTGTACAAATTCGTAGATATTGTTTTCTCACTTTTATTCACACTTTGCTCTTGAGGTAGACTCTGGATGACTTACAATATACCAGACAATATAAAACAATGTAATAGGAAGCAGTAAAATTAGAATCAAAGAAAAAGAAAGAAGAGCAATATGATGAACCTAGCAGTCACTTGAAAACATCCCATCAACATCTGACATTGAGCAGGAGGGGCCTAGCTCAAAGCCTGGAGAAACAGCTGAGTCTTCATGGTTCATTGGGACACCAATGGAGTGTGAGTTCTCTGAATCTGAAAGAGCACCTCATTCCAGAAATCAGGTGCTGTGACAAAAAAAATACCTGCTTCTTAGACCCTGTCATTGTTTAATCAAGGAAAGTTAGATTATCGCAACTCTGCCAGTTCAGATAGGCAAGAGATAGCTGATCCTTCAAGTAACCCAACCTTAAGTCATGTAAGGCTTTATAACCAGCACCTTGAAACCAGTGGTGAGATTCAAATATTTTTACTACCAGTTCTGTGGGTGTGGCTTGCTGGGTGTGGCAGGGGAAGGATACTACAAAATCTCCATTCTCTCCCCCCCACCCCCAAACTGCTTTCCATCTGTGTTTTCCTGTGCAGGGCAACAAAAGAAGACCCAGCCGATCAGCTAGGACTCGGGAGGCAGATAATAGATGGGGGCAAGGCCAGTCAGAGGTGGGATTTGCCTGTTCTTCAAACTACTCAAAATTTCTGCTACTGGTTCTCCAGAACTGATCAGAACCTGCTGAATACCAGCTCTGGTTGAAACAGATCTGAAAGCAAAAATAGCAACTAGTGCAGTTTGTTGAGCAGAGGTGTTACATAGGATTCTGCGGCATGCCATAACTGCATGTATGCTGCATCCTCAACTGGAATAGTTGAGGTTTCTGAGTAGTTTTCATGGACAGTTATAGATAGACTTCATTGCAATAATTGAATCAAGAGGTGATTAGGGCACGAATAACTATTGCAAGAATTTTCCAATCCAGGACAGGGCAGAATTGGTGCTCCAGTTGTCAACTCCTTGTCCAACAATAGACAAGGTCAAAGACTTGGTCAAGGTAGAATTAATTCCTCTTTGTCTAGGTCCAGACACATTCCCCATTCTTGGGTAGGACCTTGACTTTCTCCAGCTTCTATACATTTGGTAACTATGCAGGGTTTTTTTTCCCATTTTTGTAAGAGGGTGCATGTAAACATCCTTAAAGGCTCAATCTGAAAGCTACTCAGAAATTTTCATATGCACATGTGAATTGGTTGAGTGCTTCAGTGCCAATAAAATTATTCTACACTGGGCAGGCAATTCTTTCCAAGTCCAAATGAAAACAGCAGAAGCATGAATCTGCATTAAGAGTTGCGTTTTGTGACATGAGTGGAGATGTGTCTGTCTGTTTAATAAATAAATGAATTACTTTTTATTATGCTGTATCCCTTACTTTTTATTATTCTTTATTATTTGTAGGTAAGAAGTTTGGTGAATTATTGTTTTGAAATCCTCTGTCCTATTCCTGTTATTTTTTTTGTTGCTGTGTCTCAGCTGAAATAAGGATTTGCTATTACTGTTTCAATCTGAATTCTTCATTGCTTCTCTTGTTTCTTTCATTGATACCATACACTGTATTTGGTTATCCATATATGATTTGGGTCACCAGCCCATTTTCTGTCATTAACAAAATTAATGCTTGAAAAGGACTTTTTAGGCTGTCTATTTGACTCCCATAAAGTTCTGCATTATTGACTCAGGTACCAATTTCAGTTTGTCAGGTTATAGTTCACAACTGTTTAGCCGCTCAGATCAAAATTACAGTATCTGCAGAGAAGGCTATGTGTAGTCAGCAAGAAGAATGTTTTTGCAGAGAAAGTTATGCCTGGTCAGCAAGACAAGATAAGAGTTGTAGACAAGTGGCAAAATGACATATGGCAGGATTTTTTTGCAGCAGATATAGAAAGTGGGAGTTGCAGGACTATTGATTTAGCTCTGTCTACTCTTTAATAGTGTTGTTTTCATCTTCCTTGTAGAAAAAAATCCATATTATTATGAAAAAGGTTTGGTATAACGTATTTATTACCTATTATAAGTATCTACTGGACAATCCATTCTCCATGGGATCAGAGTTTCAGAGATATTTTGTCATTAACAGAATGACTATAATACAGGAAAAAGCAATGGGAGCTTTAGAGGTGACTTCTGATTTTCTGCCAGCATCCCCATTGCATTTCCTTGTGGAGACCAGACAAGGACCATCAGAAATCCCTTCCCTTTCCAGCAAGCTTATAAGTGGCTGCTGCTGGGTAGGGAGAGAGCAAGCAAAGGATTGCAAGACAGGCTGGGAAATTGTCATGGAATAAAAATTACATGACTGCAGTACCAACCAGTAGCACAGAAGCAGCTACAATTCCCAAGTATCATTCCCTCAGGAATCATGTCTTAGATTTTGGATACATTCTACAAGTTAGCTTATCTTGTTTAACAAGACGTCAGTTAACATGTTAACTGACAATGAGAATTTTAAAAGCATATAGCTTGAGAAAGCACCTAACCTTTCATTTTCTGCCATTTTGAGTTATAGGTTGAACTACTTGATATCAAAAATTCTTTCTGCAAAATTCTTTCTGCAACATTGTTTTGACTATTCTTATTTGAGCAACAAGTATTGTAGCTTGACAAATTTTGGGTTTTTTTTTTTTTACCAGTGTAAAAAGGATTAGAAGCTTCTCAAAACCACACTTTTAAGCAGACCGTCAAGTATTCAAGTATTATTTCTTTGCATGTAGAATCTGTTACAAAAGGTATTGCTACTTTAACATTTTTTTCCCAAGCTCTTGCAAAATTGTGAAAGAACTATATAACTATAAATATATATGGAATTACTATACTCAGGTATTTAAGATTAAATTTATAAAAATCCTTTAGTTTTTATTGGGAAAAAATTCTGCATTTTGTTATTTTAACCCTCTCCAACTTTTTGGGTTATAACTATTAGATGATGCTCAAAGACTTTTATTATTTTATTATTGCTTTCATTCTGAAAACAGTGGCACAATTATGAATATTTTTTTTTGTTACCCACAACCAAAATAGCAATAGCACTTAGTCTTATATACTGCTTCACAGTGCTTTACAGCCCTCTCTAAGCAGTTTACAGAATCAGCCTATTGTCCCCAACAATCTGGCTTCTCATTTTACCCACCTCGGAAGGATGGAAGGCTGAGTTAACCCTGAGCTGGTGAAACCTGAACTGCCAAACTGCTGGCAGCTGGTGATCAACGGAAATAGCCTGCAGTACTGCATTCTAACCATTGCACCACTGTGGCTCTCAAAAAAAATTATACATATGGCCCTTAAAAATATTACACATATTTGAAATCACTGCCCAAGTTTTAATATATTCCCTGTCCTAATACAAAGATAGTGTGATAGGAATAACACTTCTCTACAAATTTTTACTGACATAATTTTATCCTGTCCCGCTTTTAGTAAACAGAATTCTATATCCCCATGGTAATCATATTCCTGTGAAAGTATAAATTCAGAGGTTAAAAGGTTGTTTTGCTAATGTTGTTATAAATATTATATATAAATATTGTATCTCTACATTTTTTAAAAGTAGAGAAAACTAATAAGCAATTCCATGCACTATGAAGTCAAGGTCTCTCTAAAGAAACTGTGACCTCATCTTGAAGAAGGATCAAGCTAGCCCAAGAAAAATCAGAACAAAAACAATAGATTTCATTTTTATACAACTGCTTTCAATTTCCATCAACCTAACAGCTTACTCAGTCTTGTTGAAATATGATTTATAAGAAGAGAGAGCTGTCTTCCTTATTGACATTACCTGTGAACACATGACTTTTATTTTCAAAGACACTGGAGATTATTAGTAATTAAGAAATTTTAAGAATGTATTTAACAAAGTAAACATTTAAACTATTTCAGTTGTACATTATTCATATGCGTTCAGGTAGAAATTAAAAACGTGGATAGTTATTTTGGAGGGAAGATTAATGTATTGGTGGATCATAAGAAGCAAACCTCTATTGATATTCCAGAGAGTATTACTATTTGTGATAAAAGATAGTAATATATTTCAATGATCAGCACATTTAATATGGTTTGAATCTGAATTATTTCATGTTCAAAATTTATTTAAGGACTATTTTATGGTTTTAATAAATGTATATCCTGTATTTTCCCCAATAGATCAATTTAGATTACATAGGGGTTTCCCTTCTTTTTATCCCCATATTTGCAAAATCAGAAGTTGGACTGGAAAAGGGGGAATGACTAACACAGAGTCTGCTGAAGAGTTTTCATGATTCAGATGTGACAAATACCTTAAACAGTACTTACTCTACCCCAAGGTGCTTTTTGAAGAGGCAACTGGACATTCTTGTTTTTCTTTGAAGATGTTTCACTTCTCATCCAAAAGCTGAAGAAGCTTCTTGGATGAGAAGTGAAATGTCTTCAGAGAAAAACAAGAATGTCCAGTTGTCTCTTCAAAAAGCACCTTTGAGACAACCAAGACCTGGATGACTGAGAATCTCCATAGACATTTACGGAACTTCATACTGACATTCTAAAATGTCATCCTCCATAGGTAGATATTTATTTATGATCCTATAGGAAGTAAAGTAGGAGCAGAAAGTAGTATAAGTGCAATCTTAAAAACAGTCTAATAATTCAGCAAGCTTTGAAAAATATGTTGTATTCGTAAGTGTTATGTAGATGCTTTTAGGTACACATTTAAATTTCTGTTAAAATCTTACAGACCATAAATTAATTCAAATCCATAAAGATTTACGCCATCTTAAAATCACTGGTCACTACTGGTTTTCATCTATAAATGCAAATCTCTAAAGACCTTATTCAACAGCACTTGTTAAAGCTAGAAGTGGCTTCTCTGCAGAATACACACAGAATACACACTTCCTTGTATATGGTATCATTTTATTTTGATCCCTCAGGGACTGCAGTGGCTCAACTGGTAAGACGCTTGCGGTCATCTGCACTGCAGCTTGGTGGGTTGATTCCCTTGAGTGAATAAATCACACAGGAACAAGAAAGGAGCCTCCCCTGAAAGTCTACCATCATTCAGGCATCCCGCAGGTAAAAGTAACACCACCCAAAAAAATTCCTTTCACAGAGGCAGCTAGCCACCTCAGTGATGCCTGGCTACAATGTACCATATTATACATACATACATACATACATACATACATACATACATACATACATACATACACAAACAACATGATCCCTAGATAAGTGAGATGCATTCTCATTGGGTAACAAGACAATCTTGGTATTTTCTCTTCAGAGCAGGAAGGAATGCCATAATTCTAAGGAATGAAAATTAACTAATGGTGTCATTTATATGTCCAAAATTGTAGTGACAATTAATGTCTAATGTTCTCTTTACATTTAGTGTATCATTTAACACAGAAATATTCCTAAGAGAAAACTTATCTAATATATCATATGAATGGAAACTATGCATTTGCAGCATTTCACTGCAATGTTCCTTTATATTGGAGTTAAACCCAAAAATTAGTGCATTCTCTTGATAAGTAAGAAAAAGTATTCAGATACTAGATGTGAATAAAAATGGATTATCAATGAAAATAGGACTATTTCAAAGGCTCCATTATAGCAAATTTTCCTTGCTCTTCCTCTTCTTCCTCTACCTTTCTTTGTCTTCTTGAAATTCTTTTCTACTTCACCTGACTTTCAAAAAGCTAAATTTTATGTTCTGGACTCAGGTATATTGATAAGTTTTTCTCTCTTACAAAAATGTGTCATCCTGTACAAAAGTCACATTATTCATGTATCTCTTCTTAATGCCTCACTGCATCCTCATGTTTGATGAGATAACCCAATGTTTTTCTTCTGACTCAGAATAGACATATTATATATGATCTGTTTTAAAACTCTTGTTCCTGTAGATATGACAACAACTTTTCTATGATAGAAAACAGTAATTTGCAGTGATTTCTCTACAACTATATCTTATTCTTGATTAATAAAAGAAAGTAATTATGGTTTTCAAATTGAAACCTCATGTTCTTAGAAGAAGTTTATTTGAAATATTATGAGCTGGGGCACAAATACCACTACCCTACATAGGATAAATAATAAATAATTGAAGCATTGTTGATGTTCAAAGACTCATTTATAGCCAAAATGTAGGCTTCTTTAACTTGAATCAAACTGACAATTAGAACAGCAGTAACTGATTCAGAATGCATTGTTTCATTGTTCTGTGTCTTGCATTATACATTTAACTACCCATGCAGCTATACCTGAGATTGATTGTACATATCCAATGCTTTTCAGGGTACACTTGGGGGCTAAAGAACAAACTCTTTAGATATTGATTTCAGTATCACTGCACATTGTACTGAAACACAGAGACCTTAAAACACTGTCCTTGAAACAGCACTGCAGTGAAAATATTTGGGTTTGATTTAAACAGTTTAAATTGATAGTCTAAACCAGAGATTGGGAACTACAGCTCTTTATGACTTGTGGACTTCAATTTCCAGAATTCCTGAACTAGCATGGAAACCCACATGTCATAAACGACAAACTACTGTTAAAACTAAACTCTTACGGCATTTCCAGATCCCTCCATAAGAGGATTACTGCATTCCTGTCAAACAGGCAACAAATAGTAAAAATAGGGAACGTTATATCAAACCCTGCTCTAGTTAACAGCAGTGTTCCCCAAGGCAGTATTCTAGGACCCACACTCTTTATACTCTCTTTCTATATATATAAAACAGCCATAGTTTCTCATCCCTGATATAAACTGATCCTGATAGCTAAAATTAAAGTATTGTTTTGAATGTGTCTTAAAAGGTTAAATATAACATGTAATTTACACCCATTCCATTTTGAACACTCAAAAGAATACTTTGAAAATATTATCATAGAGAGAAAAAAATAAAGTTTATGGTGGATTCGTAGTTGGCATTTCTTCATTTGCCAACAGCAACATATGCCTTGACAATATACTTCACTTGTTTGTCATATTCTTGTGACATAGCTTTTATTTTGCTCCCAGCCATATGTGAAACAGCTTTAACATGTCCTTACCTATTCAGTATTAAACAGTGGTGGTATTCAAAAACTTTTACTACCGCTTCTGCGGGCATGGCTTGGTGGGCGTGGCCATGTGACTGGGTGGGCGTGCCTTTTTTTGCAGCCCCCACCCATTTTGGGGAGCTTCTTAGCCACAGATGAGCCTCTGGGGGAACATTTTTGCTCCCCTCAGGCTCCTCTGGGACTCAGGAAGAAAAGGAACAGAGCATGGGAGGGGCATGCAACACTCCTCTAAGCTCCATTTTGGGAGCTTCCTAGCCTCAGAGAAGACTCGGGGGGAGGGGGGCGTAGTCATTGACTTACAACAATTTGTTTGGTGATTGTTCAACTTACAACACTTTAAAAAGTGATTTAGAATTCTGGAGTTATGTGATTATGATCCAGATAATCACGTATGAAAGTTGCAGTACCTTGTGGTCACATATTCACTATCTGCGACCTTCTAAGCTGGCTTTCAACAAGCCAATAGGGAAAGGAAGTCACAAGTTGCAATCAAGTGATGTCTTGCTTAACAACTATGTAAAAAAAAAGTTATAAAATTTCTAGGGTCAGATGATGATGCACTGCTTACAGACAAATTTTCTGGTCCGAATTGACACCCTAAGTTAAGTTCTATCTCTAGTGACTAAGGCAAAACTGGGACATTCTGAGTTTTAGGCACAAAGTCTAAATAGAATGACTTTGGGCCAGTCATTCCCTCTCAGCCCAAGAAAGAAACCAATAGCTAACCACTTCCAAAACATTTTTTTCCCAGGAAAACTTCAGGAACAAATCCAGATGCTCACTGGGAGTCATTATTAATTGGAAGGCATAACCGTCCCCAAAGAAATAAAGATATAAAATATATAAAAAAGGAAGTTTAGGTAAAATTGGATATGTTTAGGCAAATTTATACTAGGGCTATTCATTCTAATTCTCTACATCTTTCTGTCTTTGCAAACCATTTTTGCCATAATTGTACAAGAATTCTGCAATTTAGGACTACTCATTTTATCATGCTTCTACTTTTTATAAATCAACAGACATACAATAAAGCTTCCTTTTCACATCCATACATTTCTACATGATGTGATGAAGTACTAAACTCTGGTTTCTATGCCCTTTGCCAAGCACAAAGTTCCTGTTATATTTAGTTTGCTCCATAACAATGGAATGTTCACAGTCAGAAAGCTGAACAGCACTTTCCAGGTTTTGGTCATTTTCAGTTCTTAACCTTTTGATCATAATTCTGTCAAACACCCACACATGATCAGCAAATAAAACCCTGTAGATTTTGCATTCATTTCTCTCTGGTTACAAAAACAGTAGTGTCATTCTTCCAATTGTTACACTGTGAATACCTTCTTCTTTTTCAACATTCTCACACTATTTTATTTTTTTCTTGAACACCAACTTTTCTATTATGATCTCTAAGATGCTTCTTTCAGAATCTCTCATCCCACATCATTTCAGCATTCTGCTGGACCTCCTTTTTTATCCCTCTTCATCCACTCCCCAAACAACCTTTTATTTTCACTAAAGGTACTTAGCTTTTTATGACTCCTTCTAATCTTAAGTTCCTTGCTCTTCTTTGATTACATTGTTTGCAATTATCTTTCTCTACCTTTTATATCTTTTTTCCTGTTTTTTGTAGCAATCTCCTATATGTTTTTCTACATCCACAACATTTTTCAGTCCACTGAATGTCTTTTTCATACTTCTATTTATATAACGCCACATGTTTTATTAGACCAGAAAATTATTTTCTTCTGTTTCAGGGAAGTGTTCTATTCCTGAATTTATTCTAGTTTCATTCTAGGTTACCCCCCCAACACACATTTTTTTTCCTTTGCCATGCCCACAGAACCGGTTAAAACATTTGAATCCCACCCCTGCCTATAACATCTCCCTGATGGTAACAGATTGAAATATGAATGTCCAGGATGAGAATGGACTGTGGAAATTTTTAGTGTTCTAGGGAGGAGTCTGGTCTTCACAATCTCTTCCAAGAAGAAAGAGAGCAATTAATGATTTTTTGTGCTGTGTTTATAACTCTCTGGAGCATCTTCTTATCCACTGCAGAACATCCAGCATACGACACCGTTACACAGTATACCAAAATGCTCTCGATGGTAGACTGGTAAAAAGTAACCAGCAACTTCTCATCCAGACCACTCTTTTTCAGCAGGCTCAGAAAGTTCAGGCGCTGTTGGGCCTTCTTTGCAGTGGCTATAATGTGGACCGACCAAGTAAGGTTGTCGGAAATATGAGTTCCTAGAAATTTTAAACTATGAACTCTTTCCACACAGTCTCCATTGATATATAGTGGGAGAGGCTCTGCTTTGCGTCTTTTTGATGTGGAACTATTTCTAACTAAATCAATTATTATTGTGTATTTTATCAGATGCTGTGCTGGCATCAAAATGTGTTATACTTTACTGTGTTTTTCAATCTATTCTCACAATCTATTAAGGAAGCTACCCAGCCAAAAAATGAGAAAAGGTTAACAAAGACTTGTTCATGACAGCTCCATGCTGATTTTGATAATTCTTGCATTGTTTTCAAGAGGCTTATGTTGCATTCTTTATGATCTGTTCTACAAGTATCTTTTCTGAAAGTTTCCTCCTAATACTTCATTCATTTCTTTCCCATTTCCAAGATCTGGCGTACATTGTTCCATAATACATATCTTCTACCAAGTTTCTCTCAACATTACACTTCTGTTCTCCCTTTTCATCTTCTTTTCACATATCCTTTCATTTTGAAGGAGGAAAAACACAAAAGGGAGTTGAATAGATTCTTTGTGTTACCTTTGCAGAGCAGTTGATATATTTTTTCGTTTCCTCAAATTTTGAATATATCTTGAATACAGCCCCCACTGTTGTTTTTTAGCATCTTTTGCCAACCTCGGCTTATTATGAGCTTTACTTATCTTGACAACATTTTGACAGTTCTGAGCTACATATATGTTTTAATCTTCCTACTTAAACCAAAAAGACAAGGATGGATTATACTTAGTTTCTGTTAGTTTTGCTTTTTATTTAAGTTTAAAAATAAAGCTAAACAATATTACAATATTACAATTGCATGTAAGAATTTCTGTTTAAAGAAAATGCCAAATCTTGAAGCATTGAAAATTACCTATCTTGCTATTATTATCTAAATCCAATCAACTTGTTCTTTGTTTAGAACAATTGCTTAGGATCCTGCTTGTCATTGATTGAAAGTCAATAAATTGATCTACATATGTGTGCTAAGAAATATTTATTTTTCCCTTTCTTCAAATAATGAGAAGAAAAAAACATTTATGTTCTTCTTTCTGATTAATAGTTTAGCATGCATTTCCTAAATCTATATGGACAATTTGGTTTTTTGTTTTTAAAATTACTAAGCCCCCGCCAATAAGGGATAGAAACAGGGGTGGGATTCAAATTTCTTAACAACCAGTTCTGTGGGCCTGGCCTAATTTGTGGGTGTTGCTTGGTGGTATTGTGACTGATAGGGTGTGGCTAGGTGGTCATGTGACTGGCAAACCAAATATAATGGCCAGTTGCTTAGCAAGTGTTCTAATTTATGACTGACCTCCCCAGAGCTACTTTTTTTGGTGTTGTGACAGCCATATATACACACACACACACTTATGATCAGTTACAACATCCCACACAGTGTGACTGAGGTTTTCTATGTTTTTTGCCAGTTTCCAACAATTCTTTCCAACAATTCTTTCTGGTTTCTGGTTAAAAATGCCAATTGGGGAATATAGACTTGTTCAACCAGTGTTTGCTTAATGACCACAAGGTTCACTTAACGATCATGATGTTTGCCTAACCCAGAGGTCTGCAACCTTAAATACTCAGAGCCATTTTCCTATTTTCTTTTAAACAGGTATCTCTGTCTGTCTGTCTTTCTTCTTTGCAGTTTTTTTCACACACATTTGTGTATATGATTCCAATACTCTTTCTTCCTTTCTGCTATGTATTCAAAATGGGCAATGATTTTTTTTTTTGGTGTGTGTGTGTGTGTGTAGCATGTTATTTATGTGTATGGATATGTATATATATTTCACTTTTAATGTGTGCCAGTGTACTTACAGTAAAAAAAAGACAATAAAAGTTATCTTATCCTATCTTCCTTCTTTTCTTCCCAACCCCATTCCTCTCCAAACCCTATTTTGTGTTGGCTTCCCAGCCAAGTACTTACCAGGTCTGATCCTGTTTAGCTTTCTAAAATCAGCCTGCTGAAATAAATACCAAACTAAACTGCCCAATAATTTACCTACCATCACTATCTTGCACCTAATTTCAATGTAAAGAGCCAAACTGCAGTATTACTAAATTTTGCTAGGCATCTGCTGTATATTATTCTCTCTTCTTTGATAATCTAGTCCAGAGGTCCCCAAACTTGGCAAATTTAAGACTTGTGGACTTCAATTCACAGAATTCCTCAGCCAGCTTTAGGGAGTCCTGATCTAGTCTTAGCTGGGCAAAACAGTCTAGAGTCACTGGCAAGAGCAGCTCAGCGTGGAAGGCAGGCAGCAATGGCTGGCCTGGTGGGTGCACAAGAGCAGGCTGCAGACAGCAGTGTTGTGCATGCGTGAAATGTTGCGCATGCATGATAAGGACTGATGGGCAGGCAGCGGAGAAGCAGGTGGAGAGGGGCGGGGCCAGCCAGAGGCCCAATTTACCAGTTCTCCGAACTACCGAGAATCATAACAACTGGTTCTACCATTCCGGTCCGAACCTGTAGAATCCCACCGCTGGATAAAAAATACTTTGATTCAGGGTTGTTGGAAGGGGAAAATCATTCTTTCTAGATGTTTATGATATTCCAAATAAAGCAGGCCAGTATGTATGGATGCTCACCTTACCTTGTCAACAATTTCTTAAGGATGTTGCACTTTTCCTGGTTGTCCAGTGCTACAGCTATATGGTCCCGGGAAAATACATTTGTGAGCTAAGGCGATGGCCATGGATAAACATAAAATAGGATTTGGATATAAAAGTGAAGTAATTTATATTTCCATTTTGGGAAAGACTGATAATAGTGTTATATATGTCACTAATAAGTGAGTTCAACTGGAAATTGCAAATTCATTTCTTCTGATTAATTAGGCCCTCAGCAACCACCTTTATTTCTCTAATGTCAACTACATTGAATGAAAGGTATATCGAACAGGAAAGCCCAGGAGTGGGATTCTACCGGTTTGGACTGGTTCTATAGAACTGGTTACGATTCTGTGTAGTTCGGAGAACTGGCAAATCATCTCCTTGTCTGGCCCCACCCTTCCCCTCCGCACCCAGTCAGTCCTTAATGTATTTCTTCCCACCCCTCTCAGTGATCAGCCGTTCTGATGATCAGCTGTGCTGGGATCCCCCTGACTGTCTTCTTTTTTTTTTGAAACAAATTTTATTAATTTTAACAAAAAACAAAACAAAACATCATTAAACATTAAAAACATAAAACCGCTTTCCATCATAGATCTTTACAAAGCAGATAACACATTATTTTATATCGCATTTTCCTGGTTTATCCCATTTCCATATAAGCACGTAAATTCCCTTTAACAGATTTCACATTATTTCTCTTTACTCTTATTCAATAACACTTCTTTTCTAATTTATCTGCTACTCTGACTTATTTTTGTTGTTGTTTTTTTTAAAAAAAAACAAATTTTGTTAGCTTAACAAAACATACAAACAATCAAGGCATATTAACATAAAGTCATTCTGGAGGAACCAATAAAACATATCCCAATTTCTCCTTTTCATTCTATTATCCAGATTATATTTCTTATTAATCGAAATTTTTGCCTTTTAAAAAAGCAATAAACAAAACATACATAACACAAAACATAAAAAACCTCATTTCTGAAAGCTGATTAATTCCGGGTTAAAACTCTTCGCACAGACACAAATTCAAAAATCATATTTACTTTATATGTCCATCCATATCTTATTACCATTTTCAATTTTCTATATAACTTCTTCCCTCTTTTATCTTTCCTAATTATATTTTGTTTATCTTATCTCAATACAATTCATAGTACTTATCATTTTTTGCCTGTTCTTTTACAGTTATCCATTCATCTTATTTCTTTGACTATACTTCTCCTGTACACTAATTGGAGTAACACCTTTAACTCTTTTCCCTAACTTAACAATATTTAATATAACACTTAGATTATATTGAGATTCTGGTTAGTACATTCTAGAATTACACAAAAAACTTTATAAGAAAAACAAATACCCTACAATTACAAAATGTAAGCCTACAATCCACCAAAAATACCATAAAAAACAAAAACAAATCATACATACTAATACACATTTTACTCTAAATACACATAGAAAAACACACTTTTATGTACCTTCCAGAATCCCTTTTTCAATTAAATTTACCCATTGTCTCTAAATAGATTTTGATTCTTAAAGTCTTGCTTCCCAGTATTAAGGTTTTTCATCCCCTCCTTTCTCACTTGTTTATTTTTCTCCTTGTCTTTTTTACCCCATTGTCTCTCCTCCTCCCTTTTCTTCTTCTGCTTACCCACTTTCTGTTGTTTTCCAGCCTTATATCCATCTTTCATCTCATTCTTCTCTTTTTGGATTGTTTTCTCTACCCTTAAAATCCCCTTTTTCTTTTCCTCTTCCTCCTCCTCCCCAAAGTAAACCCCTTGCTCATCCAAAATGGCTTCTTCTTCTTTGTTCCAGTCATCCTGTTGCGTAGTCAATTTTTCATAAGTGCGTACCGCCATTTCTAAAAATTGAAAAAGAGTGCCCAAAGTATCTTTTCCATCTTGCTCTTCTTTCTTATATTTTTGGTATTGCGTTTTTAATTCGTCCAAAAGCGATGCCATCATGAAGAGAAAGACTTCTTCAAAAACAACCACCCAAGTATTTTTAGTCAAGAGTAATTCCAAAAGAATTCCAAAGTCACTAAGTAGTCCAAATAAACTATTTCTTTCAATGCTTTTTTTTACCTTCTTCAATTTCTCTTTCTGGAGTTACTGATTGATCAAAAGGTTCCCATTAAAATGTATCTTTCTTTAAAATTCTAGGCAGTTTCCTCCTTTTTCAAGCTCTGCTCCAAAAAGTTTTTTTTCCTCTCCCCTCCCTTACAACAATTTCCCTTTAAACGCTCAGAAATCCATACCTCCAGTGTGGGCTTTCCAATTTCTGAGAATGTTAAGTCCAAAGTCCAATGTCCTTTCTCTGATAGTTTTCAAGTTAAAATAGCTTCAGTGCCCAATGCATTTTCCAGTTCTGCATTTAATGTTTCTGTGGGGTGGGAGAGTAAGTAGAAAAAAAAGTTTTTCCCTTAGCAGCTTTCTCCGCCGCTCTTCTCTTCTTAGGGATACAATGTATCTTTCAGGCAATAAACAATTCCACTCCAGGGTTTTAGAAGCTGTAATTTTCCCGGCACAGCCAGCACTTTCACTTTTGAATCTTCTTTCTCCTTCTTCCTCCAGCACAATCTTTTCCAGCTGCCGGCTTCTTAGTGGTGGCCATCACTGACCGCCGCTCCACCGCCTTGAGAAAAGGAGGTTAAGCTGGGTGAGGAGGGGGTCTGCGACACCCCCAAACCCCTTCCCAGATCCTCCCTATCTTTGGCTGCCTCTACGGGGCAGCCTTATCCTCCAGATCCATCTGGATCGGAGGCACCAAGACGGCGAGCACAGCAGGGTTCGCGGAGAAACGCGAATCCCTGCTGTTGCCGAAGCCCGGCAACCCGGAAGTGCCCCCTGACTGTCTTACTGCTTCTCCCAGGAGACTTCCCTGAGGCCCAAGAGGCAAAAAGGGGCATGGGGGGTGCTGCAAAAAGAGAAGCCACACCCACCCAGTCACATAGCCATGCCCACCTAGCCACGCCCACCTAGCCACGCCCACAGAATTGGTTGTTAAAAAATTTGAATCCCACCCCTGGCAAGGCCTTTTTCAGGAAGTGATGTTTTCTTATGAAGAATAGATAATTAAGGATCTGTCATAGAAATGTTTTCACCCTGGCACAAAATTCTTTTGGGGAAGGCATGGTAATTAAATTGGAATGAACTTGGTTTTGTACCTCAAACAACAGCTGTTAAAATGAGGAGAAGCTTTTGCAGTAAAATATAACATGCAGTACATGTAGAGAGAAAAAAATGAGGAGTTTATTTCCCACTTAGATGGCAATGAAGACAGTGCAATGTAAGATTTATTTTACAGTTCAAGCTATTCTTTCTGATTGTGGAGACAAATGTACTCTACAGTGATATGTTTTTAGTTTTGTTTGCAAGAATTTATCTTCTAAATGGATCAGCTGTAGAATTTGTCTTTACTACTATATCTCAGTTTTGATATTTTTCTATTTTTTAAAATTGTGCTACATTTTATTGTAGTAATTCGAAGAATTTTGAAAGAATGGGAGTGTATATCTGTTATTCATTATATTCTTTAGTTCTGTAATTTAGTTATCTTTCTAATTGGAATTCTGTTATTTCCAGGACACATAGTACATTATTTATTAATGTAGTCTATACTGTTTCTTTTTCTTTAAACCAATGTCCCTGGAAAAAAAATACATTTTGTTATAAATCAGAAAATAACAAAAATTGTTAGCAAATGTTAGCAAAAGTATATGGAGCAAGAGCCTTGGTGGAGCAGTGGTTAGAGTGCAGTATTGCAAATTACTTCTGCTTCCTGCCGGCTGCCTGCAATTGGGCAGTTCGTATCTCACCAGGCTCAAGGTTGACTCAGCCTTCAATTCTTCCCAGGTGGGTAAAATGAGGACCCAGATTGTTGGGGGCAATATGCTGACTCTGTAAACCAGTTAGAGAGGGCTGTAAAGTACTATAAAGTGATATATAAGTAAGTACTATTGCTATTGCTATATACATTGTAGGATAGGTTTTCATGAATTAAGTCTCAGATAATAAGAGGAATAAAAAAATACATAACCAACAGAACCAGATGATTAACAAATGCATAGATCATGGCAGTTCTTAAATTTGTGCAAGATATACATAAATAATAAGAAATTAATAATAATATTTTGTGTCAAATTTTATCATGGGAATATAGTGGTACTGAAAAATTGTCCCATTTTGATTGACTACTAAGCCATTTGAACAAAATAATGACTCTTTTCTACTTTTGCAATTTTTCACTTTTTTTTTTACTGATATTGTTGATAAAGACTGCTGACATTAATTTATCACTGTGGGAGTTGGGGTGAAACTTTTTGTAATACCCGGAGGTCCTTTATAAGGCATAAAGCACCTACTCCAAGACAATTGTGATTTTACACATTAAATGAATAGTTGTAGGGCAAGGATGACCTGTAGAAAGACATAGAGATTTTAAAAGTCACCACTGATAACAACTACATTAATCATCTTTAACAATTACTAATTTCCCCCCAATGTATTTTCCATATATTATATTATTTTTCCTCATAGAAACGTGGCTGGAAGAAGATAGAAGACACAGTATTGGTACAGATTTCTCTTCTCACCAGAATTTTTGAAAATTTTATTAAGTACCTTAATATCTATCTGAAATCACACAAAAGTTGTCTCTACAAAAATTGTAATATTACTTAAATATTACTTATTTATCTTTTGGGAACAGCAACATTTATTTTTATGGCTTGTGAATGGTTGTTTTATTGAAGACTATTTTTTAATAATAATAATAATGCACTATTATGAACTCCAATGGAAAGAACATATATAAATAAAATAAAAATACAATATTTTAAAAAGTAGAATAGTAATTAAGATGCCCTTACTCTCTCAATTTGAAAAAAACACAAATCAGCTATCGCAGCAAAACACAAGGAAAAATTATTTGACTCTCAGAAAATAAGTGTTTTGGTGATTCATTAAAGATTAAAACAGCAATTGATGTTACAAATTTAAAATTGCTATTAGGTCAAATACTACCTCCTATTTTTCATGATTAAAATACAATGAAGCACATTTTTCTCTGTTATACCACTGGAAACCAATAGAAGCCAATGATTTTATGCTCAAGTAAATATATTAATTCTAATTAAAGAGTAGCATTATTGGTTTAAACATCTAAGTCCTTGTTTGGTTCTTGTGTGTCTATTTATCAGCTAATGATTTTGAGGATGTGTTTTCTTGCTTTGACAATATGAAAACTAGCTGAAATGGGGATAAAGAAGCAAAAATAGTAATTTTTCTTACCTTTTCTCTATTTTACATTAGCAGATAAGTATTTTTTTCTCCATAAAAGACACCTTTTATATTTAAATTCTGCATTGGCTGACTGAAGTAAAAACAGAACAAAGCCAATACTGAAAATATCTATTATTCAGTGGTATATATTGGCAGCAAGGCTCTTGATGCAAGTTGGGGAAGGTTGATGATTTTTCATATATAAGTAAAACAATCTCATTAGATCTTTCTTGAAGCTGAAGGAGAATCTTATATTTGGATCAGAAGAAACCTGTGATGAGCAATTTAAAGAAAAACAGACAAAAAAAGCTAAAATTAAGAATCAGCAACTAGCAGAAACAAAGAATGTGTTTATCTATTTTTTGTCCTTTTTCAATTCAAAGCCTTATCACTCTGTTGCTGGATGTTTTACATTCTTACATGAGTTCAGAATACAATGTAAAAATTTTTTTTTGCAGTTTATGTAAATCACTAAAAATCTGGTGCATAGAAATGGAATTAATAATGGCCCTAAAATCCTGAATAGAGTTCTCAGAGATCAATTAAGAACTGCTATCAAATTTTAATTTTAAATGTGACAGAGAGGGCATATTTATTTTCACATTGTAAATATTTCATTTTAATTATACTTAGATGTAACTCAAGCACATACTACATCATCATATCGTCATATTATATGATGAACTGTGGGAATAACTTTGGGAGATAGGAGGAAGAATAGCAGCCAGGGTAAAACTCAGGCAAGAAAGGATAGAGGTGAGAAAGCATCTCGGAAAGGACATTCCTAGTTTTCTAGAAGTATATGAACAGCAAAGTGCTTTCAGTCTTGCAAGATACTATCATTGTAATCTTATAATAAAGGTAGTGTTAGTCTCATAGTTTAAGTTTCCTGTATGGTCTGCCTCAAAGACTGATAAAATTCTTTTTCAAGATAACAAAATTATGCAAAGTACAAAATGATAAATAAATAATAAGCATAATAAATTAAGAGCATGAGATAAGAGAAAAAAAGGGAAGGAAATCAAGTTTACAGTGCTCCCATTCACAATATCTTCAGATCTCTTTCTATCCTTGCAAGCTTTCCTTGCTTTACACTTATGTCAGATTATTTCATTTTATTTCTTGTCCAGTTATTAGCAGAATCAACTGAATATTTTCTGAATTAACCTTCTAAAGGTTTCTCTACCTTTACTATTTATTTTTAACCTGCACAGTTACAGGCTAAAAAAAAATTCCAGGAAATACTGGAAATATTTATCCCTCAGAATTGGCGTAGTATGTTATCATGCTTATTTTCTACATCTCATAAGTAATCGATTCTGTAGCTTCTTTCAGATCAAACTAAAATACTTTCAGCCTCTTTTGTAATGGGAAAACTTAGCTTAGTCATTAAAAACATGAGGGATGATTGTTTAAAATCATTGGTCGTTTTTCAAGACTAGAAATAAAGCTTAGTATTTTTTAAAAGTTCTGGAATTGAATAGCACTGTCCTTTTCTGTAAATAAATAGTATTAAATATAATATTTAATATAAAGATACATTTAAATAGAGGTGGTATTCAGCAGGTTCTGACCAGTTCTGGAAAACTAGTAGCAGAAATTTTGAGTAGTTCAGAAACAGGCAAATCCCACTTCTGACTGGAGATTTTACAGTATCCTTCCCCTGTCATGCCCACCAAGCCACGCCTGCAGAACTGGTAGTACTGATTTAAATATATTAAATATTAATATATATATATTTTCTATTAAATGTATACATTTATGTTATTACTGAAAGCATACTAATCTTTTTTATTTCCAACAAAGCTACTACTACTGATCAAATTGGAATGGATTTATTCCAAGGTGGAACTATTATTTACAAGAATATGTGTGAAATCATCAGCAGCAGTGCAAAGGACAAAAAAAAATCAGTAGGCTTGGATAAATGATGAATACAGACAGTAATTTTTTTTAAAAAAAGAAGTCTATTTCAAGGTATAACAATGTGTCTTAAAGAAAACCTCATGTTATTATTGTACTATAATAAAAACGGTAATGATTTATATAGACAAAGCTGGAATTTGCTATCTCTGGGGGGAACAGACACAAAGTGAATTAAATGTACAAATGTGGATAGGTGTAGTTAAGTGAGCTGAGAAAATGAGAAACATCTGGTAATATGAATATATAAGTGAGTTACCTAAAGCATCCTCAAACTGCATTCAAGAGCACTCACAAGAAGGTTAAGATTCACTCTGAGTAAATAAAAACCAACCTCTGTGTACACATGCAAGGAATCCAATTCTTTGTCTGTGTATGCCCCAAGGTTTCTAATTCCTGCCATTTTGTTATAAAAGTCTGCTTACAGCCTGTTTTTTCATACTGTTCTTTTGACGGAAACTGCACTTACAAATAGTATTTTCTTCTCCCAGGTTTCTTGTTCCCTTCATTGCTTGCTCTAGAGTCTTCTAATCTATGGGTCAAAATATGTCAAAATTTACTTTGTTAAGAAATGCTGCACAGGTACAACTAAGAGTAATATCCTATTCTATACACAATCTGTCTAAAAAGGATTGATCAAAATCTTTTGGTCATAGTATGTGATCAATGTCAGTATAAGCCATCTGCTGATAGCCCTGACATAGATACAATTATGGAAGGCAAGAAGAGTAAGTGGTAAAGAAGAAAATAGTATTAAATACATCTGAATTGAATACTAGAATACTAGAACAAATATTTAATACAAGTACATTGAGGTGGTTTGGTCATATAGAAAGAACAAACAAGGATTAAATTACAAAATAAAAAAATGAAAGAAGAGTGAATGGGTTAAGAAAAAGGAAAAGGTTGAGAATTTTATTAATGTTAAATTGAAAAAAATTCGCATAGCAGAATCGTATGAAGTTTAAAAACTAAGGTGTAATGTATGAAGTGATGTATGGCAGGATGGAAAGAAGGACTTTTGTAAGAAAAGAAAACTATAGAGCATTATTACAAATGTAATAATGGCTGCAGGAAGTTTTACGTAGATTAAGGATTCAGATAATCTTGAAATCTTGAATTCTGAATATTGGGATTTTGAAATTAATTTTTAAAAATGAATGCATTTGATGGAAAAGAAAAACTATTTTTGATATTGAAGATAAAATAAGACAAGTAGCTTATAACAGTGCCCAGAGATATTTTTGAAGAGCTGCATTGGGATTTTGGATCAATAATGTCAGCTGTATTGTTTTTCTGGGGAATAGTTTGTTACAGAAGAAAATGTTACAGAAAAAGATATGCAACCAAGTCTATCTAGGATCAACAATTTTAATGAGAATTTGTCATAAAAAATGGATGAGGCTTCAGAAGTAAAGAAGAAAATAAAACTGACAATTCCAGAGAACAATTGGAACAATTTCTTTTTGTTGTTTCCTTAAGAAATTTGAAACAAGAAATCATCTGAATGAATTAAAGGGTAAAAGGGAGTAAAAATTTATTTAATCAGCATAAAAATAGAATAAATGGTTGTTTTGGGTGATTCTTCTTGAACCTGTTGACATCTGGACTGGAACATATTGCATATTGGATTTGCAGTTACAGTTAACATGATTTTAAGGCTATTTTCCCTAATATTCCAGCCAGAACTGGAAGAGAGACCAAACTGCACTGTAAGGAAACCAAATAAAGAATAGAAAAGAGACACAGCAGGCAAAGAATAGAAAAGATAAATGGCCAATACATAAAAAAAGAACCTGTAAAGTAAGCAGATAATGACATGACCTAGCAATGGCTAAGAGCAGGAATGTTGAAGAAAGAGACAGAAGGGGTAATTCTGGCTGCACAAGACCAAACAAAATGCACACAAAGCTAGAATTGAAAAGACAGCAATAGACATTAAATGCCACCTCTGCAAAGAAGCTGCAGAAACAGTGGACATATAATTAGATGCTGCAAGAAGATCTCACAGATTGACTACAAACCATCGCAAGGCAAAGTAGCAACAATGGAACACTGGAAAATCTGCAAGATAACAATTTGCTTGCAAGAAAGAACCAGTGTGATTATAAAATAGAGAAAGTAGTAGAAAAAAAAAGAAGTTAAATTGCTTTGAGACATTAGACTTCAAACAGGCACATACCACATAATACCCCAAACCTAACAATTGTCAACTAAAGAGACAAAAAAGCCTGGAAAATGGAAGTGGCAGTATCTGGAGACAACAGAAAAGAAAATGTTCTGGATAAATTCAGACAATGTAAAGACCTGAAAATAGCAATATAATGAGTTTGGTCCCACAAAAGCCCAGAGGTATAGCAATAGATGCCTTGGTCACAATCTGGAATATCTGGAACACTGCTTGAACACTATTTTCATTGACAAACATCAGTATTGCAAAAGGCAATTTTTCTTAGAACACCTTATATCCTGCAATTATACCTTTAATATTATTAAACAACATTTGCTTATTCCAGATTTTTAGGAAAGATAAGATAGGTAAGTGGACAAAAATGCCAAATTGTACCTATTCACTGTGTGACCAACCATATTGCTGCCCTCAAGGCCGTACAAAAAAACAACAGAATTGGAGTAATCCTCAATTTTGAGGGAAGAATGTTCCAGAAGGTAGGAGCTATGGCAGAGAAAGCATGACTACTATTGCTAACCCTATGAGACATTCTTTGGCTGACAGGACATATAGCATATCCAACCTGCAAGCATACTATGCTGGTATCTTCCAACATCTTAGGCTCTTGGGAAGAACTGTGGATAAAGGCCAACACCAGCTAAAGAGATGTGATTTCAAATTTATTTATTTTATTTATTTTGTCAAGCAATTATAACAGGTATAAGTATAAACATAGTTATGAATACATGAAATAGATACATATCAGAAAAATAAAACAAAAAAAATAAAAGAAACAATAGGACAGGGATGGTAGACACATTCGTACGTTTACGCACGTCCCCTACAGACCTCTTAGGAAAGGGGTGAGGTCAATTGTAGACAGTCCAAGCTTAAAGTTTTTGGGGTTTGGGGAAGAAACTACAGAGTCAGGTAGAGTATTCCAGACATTGACCACTCTGTTGCTAAAGTCGTATTTCCTGCAGTCAAGTTTGATGTGGTTTACCTTGAGTTTGTATCTGTTGTGTGCTCTTGTATTGTTATGGTTGAAGCTGAAGTATTCATTGACAGGTAGGACATTGCAATGTATGATTTTATATACTATATTTAGATCGGACTGAAGGCGGAGTAGTTCTAGGTTTTCTAGGTCTAGAATTTCGAGTCTGGTGGCATAAAGTACTCTGCAACAAGTAGAGGATGGAGAACTCTTTTTGTTGTTGTTCTGTATTTAATAAATTGTTCTGTAAATAATAATTCTAAGTGCTGGCAGAGAAGTGTGGGGCACCCTGTGTTGGAGTTAAGCTTATTATAGTATATAGTACATTATGTTTAAAATTTATTCCTATTCTTCTGTGTTACAATTGTCAATTGTACAGACAAAAAAAGTCTGGAAAGTGCTGCTTTGAATAATCTTTAGTATGCAATAGAAAGAAATATCTCCAATGTAATGAATAATGCAATAAATCCAAATGCTTGGCTGAAGTAATAACTATTCAGAAATTACTACATTGCAACTTGATTGTGTAGCCAATGTCACCCCAATTCCTCTAGGATTTAAGTTATAAAAATATTGTATAACTCTGTAGGGGGAAGGAGATAATGGTATTTCATTTTTGTATTTACCATATTTCAAAGTATTATTTCATTTAGGTGGGCTGCTATCCGTTTTAAAATATTTGGAGAGTTTTAATGTTGTTTTAATATGTTGATGACCAAAATGCAGCCTCCCTTTTTTCATTAATACTATTTGCCACAATTTATTTGTATGGATAGTTATTTCATTCAATTGTACAAGAATTCTCATGCTCATTGTGTCTCTGAGATTCTCAAAGCACTTAAATTAATATGTATTTCTCTCTCTCTCTCTTCCTGATTATCGAATGCAGTGTTGGCTTTCCTCTCATTAAAATAAAAAGCAATGAATTATTCCTTCTGTATGAAAACACATAAAGCTGGTATTATTTCATATGCTTATGACAAGTACTAGTTTAAAGAAACAGATAAAAAGAATAAATACACTGACTCAGTAGAAACTGATAAAGTGTAGATATTGCCCAAAGCTATCACAGCATATAACAGCCATAACCTGTACACGAATTTTATCTCTTCCTGGGTATTTTCCTTTGCTTGCCTTTAAACTAGGTCAGTAAGATATTCTGTGCTTCTGGAACAATTTGCACACCATTGATAAGAAGAAAAATCTTTCCCAATTTTCATGATAGTCTACAGCTCAGCTTTTGTTTGTAATGAGCTGTGGAGTATTGAAAATTCTGTGCTTTGGGGCTGATGGTGACAAAACGACTGCCATTGTATCAAGTTAAAGAGAGAGAGTCTATTCTACTAGAAGGCTTCCTTCCCAAATTGTGTGTTTACTTCATGCCTAAATGCATGCCTTTTTCTCTCGGGTGTTAGGGAACAGATTCTATTTTAATAAATATTGAAAAGTACATAAATGTATGAGTACACTATGGAGAAGCTTTTACATAAAACACATGAAAAAAATCCAAACAATTCCCTCTCCAACTATTAAAAATGCAAATTTAAATTCAGCTATTTAAATTTTGATGTCCTGAAATAAATCTGTTGACAGATTGGGAATTTTCATTCAGGTGATAAATTGATTATGGTTGTTCTAGCTTTTATTATGAATAAAACTCATTTGTTGGGTATAAATTTGCTGGTCTTTTGAATTTAACTAATGTGTGACACCAATCTATAAATAGAACCTTAAAAAAGGAACATCATAGAAAAAACAGTAAGGAACACTAAGAAGAAGAATTGCTTTGTAAATATTGTTTTTAAGAGGACAGTATGAATTTTAGGAAATTGATCTGGTCAAAAGTGAAGAGTTTGGAAATTATTTATATTACTGATTCTAGAACAAAATCAGAACTTTTTGAATTTCCTCCACAAGAAATGATATTTTTTTTTACAACAAGAGGCTAATGTTCTTGGGATCTGCAGCTGTCTAAACAGAGTTAGTTGTCCGAACCAGAGATGTTATTCAGCAGATTATGACCAGTTCTGGAGAACCGGTAGTAGAAATGTTGAGTAGTTCTGAGAACTGATAATGGAAATTTTGAGTAGTTTGGAATACCACCTCTGACTGGCATCACCCCCATCTATTCTCTACCTCCAGAGTCCCAGCTGATCAGCTGTGTCTTTTGTTGCCCTGCATAGGAGAATAGAGCTGGAAAGCAGGTTAGTGGGGTGGGGTGGGAGTGGGATTTTGCAGTATCCTTCTCTTGGAGTGGGGTCGGAATAGAGATTTTACAGTATCCTTCCACTGCCATGCCCACCAAGCCACGCCCACAGAACTGGTAGTAAAAAAAATTGAATCCCACCACTGGGAATCCTACCCATACTTTATTTCCCATGAAGTTTATAAGAAATGGATGCCTCTCTCTACTGATATTTTTCTGATTTTAAATTTGTTTTTTCCAATTATACATTATTTAAAATTTTGCTTCAAGTCTATTTGATGCATGACAAATTCATATTTTTATGCACAAATTTCCCTACATTGTGCTTTTTCTACTCATTTACATACTTTTTAATTCTAGGTTCCATAAATTTTGCATTTTTTTACACGCCTTTTGGAGTTATGCAAAACTCAAAAAACTAATTATATTCTAATTCATGTATTGCCTGTTAATTGGCACTCCAACAGATAGATCTGTTCACTGTTGTCTTAGCAGCATCCTTCAGAAAGATAGTTCCCAAGAAAATGGTTGTATTTAAATTATTTAAGTGGTTTTCTCCAGTCTTTCAAAGGTTGTGAATCAAGCACCTAAGTTTTATTCAATAATTGCAATCTTGCTTAAATAATAGATATTGGCAGTGATCCTTCTTTCTTCCACACTTTTACTGCTATTATTTTTTTCACCCAGTTTTCTACTTTTAGTAACATTAATTTACCAGTAAATTAGGTTAAATAAAAAAGTAAATTAAATAAAAAAAATGTCATTCAGCAATAAAATTCGAATACTTCTAATAGAGCCTGAAGGAAAGAAAAAAAACCAAAGCAAATAATAAAAAGGCCAGGTAATCTTGAGCTCTTATTTAACTCTTATTAAAAGGGATATTCCTTCACACTTTCTGAAGAGCACTTCTTTGATAGGTAAGAACTATCTCTTAACTAGTTCTATTTCAAGAACATGTAGCTTTTAGGAATGTAATATGGATAGAATCTGTGGAAAATCAACAACTTTTGCTTATCTCTACCTAATTTCTTGAAATATTTGACTTCTGACTATTGACAATGTCCTCATCCCATGTGCTTCATTAAACCTGAAAGAACAATGTGGAGACTTTTCACTGGCATGTACAAATAATAAGTTCTGGAAATTTACATGTGCTTCAAGAATCAAATTTCTACTTATAACAGTGTTTCATATACTTTTCTATCTTTTTTTTCAAATGAGAATATTTAAATTTTATATTTTAAATTTTTTTTAAAAAAAAATTATGTTATATGCGTAGAGCGCAAGCCTAACAAGAAAAGAATTATCCAATAATATTTTAAATCTTCTACACTTAATTTTTATATTCAGAAAATACTATGGTCAAAAGAAGTTAGGGTACAGACCACTGGATAAGGCAATTCTACCCCATTTTTTGTAACTTATAATTTTATCTTTGAAATACATTTTGTATTCTTTATGGAACTAAGAAGTCTATTACACAATTTGAAATAATTGATTCAAAAGAAAAAACTCATTCCATGTAGATTTAGAATCTTTTTCTTGTTTAGTTTAGTTTACTTTATTGTCATTGCACCTCATACAACGAAATCAAACACCATCTTCAGTGCATATCATGACCATGAAAATAAACACAAACATACATCCTTCACACTCCACACATTGAACCGAAAACCCCCAACACTGCATCAACACTGCACTATACAGTAGAATTCAAAAGAGATGCTGCCCTGGGATAGAAGCTGTATTTCAGCCTTTTTGTGCTTGTTTTATTATTCTGTACCATCTGCCAGATGGTAATAATTCAAAAAAGGGTATCCAGCATGAGATGGATCTTTGAGAATGTTTTGAACTTTCTTAAGGAAGCAGGAGCTATAAAGCTCTTCCAAAGAGGGGAGAGGGCAACCAATGATCCTCTGGGCAATGATGTTAACCCCCTGGAGTGCTTTCCTATCTGCCACTGTGCAATTGGCAAACCATACAGAGGTGCAATAAGTTAAGGTACTTTCTATGGTGCAGCAGTGAAGGTCACCAGCAGTTTTTCATTTAGTTGTTGTTTTTGAGAAGTCTCAGGTAGTGTAATCTCTGCTGGGCCCTTTTGACCAGGGCTGCAATGTGAGCACCCCAGGTCAGGTCCTCTTTTATGGTAATACCAAGAAACTTAAAACTGGCCACTTGCTTCACTTGCTCTCCGTTGATAAGCAAGGGCTGGATGTTCAATCTGTTCCTTCTACAGTCCACTATAAGCTCCTTGGTCTTATTGGTGTTGAGGACCTAAGTATTGTCTCCACATCATGAAAGCAACCAGTCCACCTCATCTCAATAGGCAGACTCATCCCCCCCCAGAGTCCCATCATTGTTGTATCATCTGCAAATTTAGCAATAGTATTACTAGTATGAGTGGGAATGCAGTCATGCAGATAAAGAGTATAGAGTAAGGGACTCAACACACAACCCTGTGGTTAAGAATAAGGCCTGAAGAGGTATGATTACCTAATCTGACCTGCTTTGAGTGGCCAGACAGTAAATTCATAATCCGAAGGCAAATTGAATAAAAAAGTCCAAGGTCCCGAAGTTTAGACACTAGTCTACGTGGAAGAATTGTGTTAAACGCAGAACTAAAATCTACAAAAAGTATCCTCACATAGCCCCTTGTTTCCTGGTGCAGGAATGTATGCATCCTTTTCTGTATGTATTTCATTCTGAACAAATAATATCAGAGTGACAGTTCCACATTCAGAGCTTCTATTTAAAGAATGTTATGGGTTTAGGTACCATTTATCTATAGCATTAACAAATGATTTATTTAATATGCATTATTTTGAGATCTTTGGTTATTCTGAGAATTTCAGAAACTAGGTTAAAATAGGATTGACCACCTTGAGGTAACAATTCAATGTATACTGAAATATAAGTATTTATTTTGGCTTCTAAATTCTTTCAGATTTTAGTTGTATATACTTCGGTCATTATGAGGCCCTATTCTCTTAATAGGGGAAAATCAGTCTTTTTAATTAAATTCCAAAAGCCCTTATAACACTCAACAAGAGTTTTATATTGCACATGATTGAAGGAGGGGAAAAAAGCCTATGGCTTTATTGAGACGTTATTTTTATTGTTCAAATACCTAGAAAATTCAGTAGGCAGAACTCTAAAATATTTTTATCTAAGCCTCAAGTAGTCATATAGAGAATATTCCTAAAAATGCATGTACTTGAATGATCCTGGTTCATGTGTTCAGTATAATTGTGATAATATAGATTCTGATTTTCTTACTGAAATTTAAATTTAGTTCTTACATAGATATGCTGATAATTTGAAAATAAATTAAAAGCTCTTGTTTAAGTGTATCCTACATCAAGTTGTTCCAGCAAGCCTGAATTGTGTCTTCCACAAAGACAATATTACAGTATAATTTGTTTTGCTTTGATTACTTCTTATCCTACAACTCACTCTATTTCTGTAAATCTATTCTATCTAGCATAGATTGCCCCATGGATAGTATCCACAGCATAATTACTTAACATTTAGCATCTTTTGTTGGTTATACACACCTAGACACAACTTGATCGAAATAAATCCCTAAGTTTGTCTTCATGTTCCAGGCAAACTGGAGATCCTTCATTTTACAAACAGGATTATAGGTTCAATAGCATTCTTGTTGTGAGTTATACAACAACTCTTTTTTTAACCTCTTCATTTGTGTATTTTCTTGCAACATACTCATCTGTTTGCCATCTTACTTAATTGCTACTACAAGCAGCAAAAACTGCATTTCCAAGATATCAGTAAATTGAAAGCCTTCAGACTGACTTTGCTATAAACCTTTCTGTAATGCTTGGATTAAGTGATCTAAATTGGTGGCATCAGATCAATTGCCCTGCTTACATATACTAAATTCTGCGTAAACAGAGCATAGCAGGCTTGGGAAAATTGAGCTGGGTATATTCTTTCTATAGTAAGCTTATTCATTTTTATAAACAGGTGTGCATTACATGCTCTATCACACTTTAAGATTTAATACCAGGTAATTATAAAATATGAGATTAAAATAAGAAAAGTATTCAGTTTTGAAATGTTATGTACTCTGGATGGTGGGTACCTAACAATCCAGGAGATGAAAGCAAAACTTGCTCATATTTGGCAATTTACCATCTGGTTGTATATCTGTGATCTAAACTATAATGGCAGCTTCATCATAATGATGGAAGTCTATGGAGTTTGGGGACAATAAAGGAATAATGCCAAATATGGAAGTGCAAGAATTATTTGTATAAAAATATTTAGCCATGGATTAAATCCTATTGAATAAACTCTTTATATAAAAGCTTGGATTTGTTTTCCCAGAAATTATTTAGCCAATGATAATGGTAGTGATTTTTTCCCCAAAGGAATGTTAATGACAGAAACAATAGTATAAATACAGACAGTAGAGATGCTTTTAATAAACTCAGAGAGAACTTGGGAAAGATTCCATGAATGAAAATCCTAAAGGGGAAAACAACTCAAGAATCTTGGGAAATTTTGAAAAGTATGATCATAGAAGCTCAGACCAACACAATACCACTGAGAAAGAAAAACAAGAAATCTAAGATGAAACTAGCATGGCTGCACAAAGATTTATCTGGCAAATTGAAAGAAAAAAAGGACAAGTACAAAAAATGGAAAGGACGTACAACTAAAGCAGAATATCAGCAGATCATCTGCAAAGATGAAGTCAGGATAGCAAAGGTTCAGAACGAACGAAGACTTGCAACAAAAGACAAAGATAATAAAAAAAAGTTTCTTCCAACATATAAAAACAAGAAAAAAAAATCAAGGAAACAGTGGGTCCACTAAAGAGAGAAGACAGCAAGAAAGTAACAGGCAACAGAGAGAAAGCAAAGCTGCTTAACTCATTCTTTGCATCGGTCTTCATGCAAAAAGAAACTATAGCTCAACCCACCAAAAACCCAACTGTAAAAGACAGACCAGAATAAAAGTTAAAATAAGCAAAAAAATAGTAAGGGAATGTCTGATCTTGATGAAAACAAATCACCAGGGCCTGATGGATTACATCCCAGAGTTTTAAAGGAGCTGGCAGAGGTCATCTCAGAACCACTGTACGACATCTTTCAAAAATCCTGGCGCACCAGGGAACTACCAAAGGACCAGAAAAGAGCAGAGTGATTCCCATCTTCAAAAAAGGAAAAAAAACAGATCCTGGAAACTATAGACCAATCAGCCTAACATCAATACCCGGGAAGATACTGGAAATGATAATAAAAAAACAGATCTGCCAACATCTAGAAACAAGTAAAGTAATAATTAGCAGTCAGCACGGGTTTGTTAAAAACAGATCATGCCAAACCAGTCTTATTTCATTCTTCAACACAGTGACTAAATTAGTAGACCAGCAAAATACTGTGGACATAATATATTTAGATTTCAGCAAGGCATTCAATAATGTAGACCACAACCTACTTCTTAGTAAGCTAGAAAAAAAGTGGAATAGATAGTGCCACACTAGATGGACTCACAAATGGCTGACAAACCGTACTCAACAAATAGTCCTTATTATGGGTCTAAGTCTACACGGAGGGAAGTAAGTAGAGGGGTGCCAGAAGGTTCTGTCTTAGACCCAGTACTCTTAAATATCTTCATTCACAACATAGATGAGGGAATAGAATGGGGACTTAGCAAATTTGCAGATGGTATTGGTGGCAGGAATAGCTAACACCCAAGTAGATAGGCTCAAGATCCAGATGGATTTTGACAGACTAGAACACTGGGCCATATCTAACAAAATGAAATTTAATATAGAGAAAAGTAAAGTTGTACACTTAGGCAAGAAAAACCAAAAGTACACATACAGACTGGGTAAAACCAAGCTCAATAGCAGTAACTGTGAGAGGGATCTTGGACAAGCAGCTAAATATGAGCCAGCAGTGTACAGCAGCAGCCAAAAAAGCTAATGCAATCCTAAATTGTATTAACAGAGGGATACAATCAAGATCAAGGGAGGTACTAATACCACTCTATAAAGCCTTAGTAAGATCACACCTAGAGTACTGCATCCAGCTTTGTTCACCACATTATAAAAAAGATGTTGAGACTCTAGAAAAAGTACAGAGAAGAGCAACCAGGGTGATTAGGGGATTGGAGACTAAAACATATGAAGAACGGTTACAGGAACTGGGCATGCCTAGTCTAGTGAAGAGAAGGGGAGAGATGATAGCAGTCTTCCAATATTTGAGGGTCTGCCACAGAGAGGAAGGGGTCAAGCTATTTTTCTAAAGCACCTGTAGGCCAGACAAGGAATAATGGATGGAAACTGAACGAGGAGATATTTAACCTGGAAATAAGGAGAAACTTTCTGACCGTGAGAACAATCAACCAATGGAACAGCTTGCCCTCGGAAGTTGTGGGAGCGCCATCACTTGAGATTTACAAGAGATTGGACTGCCAACTATCAGAAATGGTGTAGGGTCTCCCGCTTGGGCAGGGGGCTGGACTAGATGACCTACAAGGTCACTTCCAACTCTGATTATCTGTTATCTGTTATCAGTCTAAAGAGTACATTATCCTTGTCTTTTGCAAAGACAAAATGTATTAGGAAGCAAAATATATTATTGGACAGCAAAACGTATTTTAGCACATAATTGTGGAAGATTGTAAATACTAAAACTGTGAAACAGCAAATGACATATAATTGAGCAGCCACCAGTCAAGTTGATGAAGATGTTGGACTGGCACCACAGAGACTCAGTGCTAATTCATCCACAGCTGTGCAAGTTCAGTGGCTAATTGCTTTTTTCAGCCTTCTCTACTTCACCGAGTTTTTATTGTAGAGAAAAAAGAGGAGTGCATACTTTGAATGATGCCTTGAGCTCCTGCATTAAAGGTAGGATATAAATCTAAGAGGTAAATAAATATTTAGGGACCTGGTATTGGCAGTATTATTTTTCAGAATGCAGAAGGATATGTCTATAATATACAGATTATTTATTTGCAAGGAATGGTAAATAAGGAAATATTATATACTTTTACAAATGCCTGTAATAGTCAAACACTATAATATTTCAGCTAGTTTTCTCAAAAACTGTTGTGATGAATTTGACTTTTTTTGTCACCTTTGTAGTGTCATGGGTAAAAGAAAATACAGTAATCTTTAAAATTATGAAAAAGAAATGGAATTGATCTGTTTGCTTCCCAACCTTGCCATAAAAATGATAAGGTTAATGTTTAGAAGCAATTAAATGGGATGATATATTGTATCCTAGCAACTAGATTCTGAAGGACCATCTTTCATGGAAAGAAACTGATGACCATATTAATAATCAATATGAAATAAGTTTTCACCCAAACAAACATAAAAATGTTATAGAGTGCCTTTTTGGTGATTTGAGAAACTTTGTATTTTGTTAATTCAATTTTAAATAAAACAATAAATATATAATTATATGTGTTGAATACTATATGTCTGGACACCATAAGGTTAAAGATGATTTCTGTATTTCAGTAACCTAGTCCAATCTTAATTGGTTTGAATGATTCATATAATCTGGCCTATATAACGGAAAAGGAAGAATTTCAATTATCTTCAATGGAAGTAAAATAAGTGGATTTGTTTGCTTGTTCAGTGTTTGATTAAAGTATTACAGCCAAATGGTGAGAGTAAGAACAATTGACTTGTATTTTGTTTTGTAAAACTAACATTATATTTAATAAGGATAGAAGAAAGGACCAAGGAAATAATAAATTATGTAGTATGTAATTACAGTATTCAAGAAATGGTTAGTCCAGTTTCTCTAATCTTGCAAAACCCATGAGATTTGGTTGCTTTTTGGCACTAGCAGTTTTTACTGATTTTGTAAACTTTCTGATTTTGCAGATTCTTTCAGGACAAAAATCCAACACTGTATCTTTAATTCCTATCATACCATCTGCATGTTTTTAAGATCAATATACGGTATGTTTATTACTTTATTTCTGGGTACAGTATATGTTGCAATGTAGGCCTGCATCACATAATTAAAGTAGAATAATGAGCAAGAGATAGTAAATTATCTACTCTGATTTCCTGTATATCCTAATAAAAGAACACCAGCCTTTTAAAAAAGATTGGTTGGTGGAAGAACTGAAGGGCAACCAATTTAAAGCTTATAAAAGTAAATATTGAATTAAACTTTAATAATGAATTGACAGTTTGTGGGTAAAACTGTAGTAGAAATTTGGGAGTCCTTATGTGTTAAATAATGGGGTCAAGGACATAAAGTGATCAAGGACATAAAGCATTGAGAATGTCAAACAATACTGTCTGGAATGGAGAAGTCTTTTGTTGGTAATAACTAAATATTTGAAGCAAGTTGACTGCATTTAAAAAAGAGAAAGTTTATTTTCTTTTCTTGAAATGTTTGGCAATTAGTTGAATTGCTCAATTGACTAGTATCTACAGTGCCTCTGAAAAACTTGATTTTGGCTGCTTTTATCCAATGCTTACAGTTTTTCTATAGAAGAACATCTGCTTCTATATAGAAAAGCAGTATAGTTTTTATATTGTTAACAGATATATTTTAAATTACTCTATTTTCTATTACCAAGAAAAATAAAATAGTACAATTAATTATAATTAATTAATAAGTAGTTTCTGTCTAGGACACTTATAAGAAAAGGTTTGATTCACTCCATTTTAAGTTACTAAAATAAAAGGGAACAGTGAGACTAAAGTCACCCATAATTACTCATGAATTATAATTTATCTAGGTGCTTTTACCTGTCTGGATAAATGATAACGTTAGGTATGTTTTTACAGCTATAGCTTTAATTAATTCTAATTATAATCTCTATGAACAGTGCCTAAAAAACAGAAAAAGAATAATTTTAACCAGGACCTACAGATCTCTGACAAGTAACAATTATTTTCATTTTTAGCTTTTTAGCTTTTTTCTAAAGACTAGAAATTGTCAAAACCAAGAAGAGCAACTCTTATTACCATTTTCCTAGTTACATTCAATGATTTTCTGCAACAAAACTTTCCACTTCCAGAATTTAGTTTGATAATTGTGTTTAACTTTATTTAATTCCCTTTTTTTTCACCCTCAATTTTCCCAGTATGCCTCTGCATGGGTTTCTGTGTATAATCACAATGAGGTAAATATTTATGGTTTTCAATTTGCAAATGATGATAATGGAGAAGGAGGGAGAGAAAATCAAGCCTTTGTAATCAATAACATACAATATGCAGGAGTTTTTTTTAATTAGAAAAAAAGCCTACCACAGAAGCACCATTAAAATTCTGAACAGCCATAAATCCAATCAGCAATAGCCTATATATCTTTTCATTATCTGAAAACAATTTGAAAACTCAGTTGAAGACAGTAATCTTAGGCTGCTACTGTTATTGAACTATATTTGAAGTTCATCAAAAAAATGGTCATTTCATAGCAAACATACAGTTTTACAACCAACCCTATCTTGAAATGCTAGATATTTAATCTCAGTTGAGATGGTATTCTGTCAGGGGGTTTATATATATATTCCAAATGAAAAAAATTGTTAATTTAATGGGTTGCTTTTAATAGTCCAGGCCATACTAGAAATATCTAGCAATATTATATTGTGTTATTTTGCGTTGATTTATTTTATATATACTTCATATTTCATATTTCTTAACATACATCTATGTTAAATGTAAGAGAATTTGAAATAAAATGAATTATGTAAAGCTACAAAACTTTGATTTTGTAAATAAACAGGAAATATGTCTGGCATATAAATTATGAAAAGAAAAATAAAGAAAGTGATATATTACAAGAGAAAAATCTGTATTAATGGACAATTTAGCCACATATGGATAATTAAGCATTTAATTATTATTATTCTAATTTGTATAATACGTCTAATTTACTTAACAGACAATTACAGAACAATGTGAAAAATGTATTAGCATTGGAATATTTGGGGCAACATAATCTTTCTCTGTATAAAAGCAAAATACCACTCACGCATCATCACAAAATCTCCAGAACCGTAAAGCCTACAAACTTGAAATTTGGCATGTATGTTCCTCTTGGCTTAGGTACTCACTAAGAAAGGATTTTTCAAAATGCCCATCAGAGCATTAGTATTTCCTATATTATTATTAACACGCTCTGATGCTAAGGAGTTCTACTCCCCCTCCCCATCTGAACAGAAATCTATTCCAAATGCAAAACACAACAGAGGAGAGGAGTTTCAGTTTCACTTTTAGTTTCACAGCGCCAAGCAGCTTTAGGACAGAACAGTTGAGTTAAGCCACACCCAGGCTTTTCCTTCTTGTTCACACAGCAAATACTGCTTCAGTTTCCAAACAGCCCTCAACTCTCTCACACACTGACAGAACGCTAGCCAGATGAATTCTGATGGATGCTGGTAGGCAGAGGCAGATTCCTGCCCCCTTTATTTTCCTCCCCAAAAACTAAGCCTGACCACATAGTTGCATAGAGAAGCACGGGTATCAAGCTACTGAAAAATAAATCTCATTTATTTTCTTAGATGAAAAGAAGGTCTTTGACAATTTAGACTTAGACTGGACTTAGATAAGCAATGTAATATTCTCCAAATGTTATGAACTATGAGTCTACTGTCCTTTGCTTTGGATCATGATGGATAAAGATTATATGAACTGGAAACTGAAGTTCAAAACATAGGAGTAGCAAATTGCCTATTATTCCCTTAAAAAAACAACATTCCCACATAGATACTGAATAAACCTTATCTTAGATGGGACTGAGAGTGATCAAAATGTCGAGTATATTACGTTTGGCTCACTTTACTATTAAAGTATCGTGATGATTTAATGAATTATCAATTAAAAAGTAGTTATTTGGCTTAGGTTTTAAAGAAACAGAAGGAAGGGAAAGTTTAATCTTTAAATGTCATAGCTAAAATAAGAATTCTAACACAAGCTAATGTAATGCATATGCTGGCTTGTTACTCATATTTTATTATTATTTACTACAATTCATGAAATTAGGGTGATTCATTTATTCACCCTAATTTATATGTTGTGCTTCTCAGCAAGAGATGTTTAAATGGTAAAAGCTAAATTATATGTGCACATTATAAACAAATGTCTTTTAGTCTATATTCAGTTTGCTGTAAAAATGTCAAAGTACTTAAAACGTTATAATTTTGAATACCATGGAAATCTACAGCATAAGTATTCTCTTTGATCAAGGAGCTTGCATAAATTCTAGCTGGAACCTATAATAAGATGAACTATTTTTGCCTCTTAACAAAGATTATTTGAAAAGGAATCAAGGTTTCTATTAATGGAGGTGCTGTACCATGAACTCAATATTTAATTGTGTTTGTGACAGCAATTTATAAATCATTAAATGATTCATCGATTTACAAATATAACAAGTTTCTCAAGAGATGACTATTTACTATAAATTGCAATTTATAAAAGTCACATTATTAAGGCCTGTTGCACACAAAAACCACTGGGACAAAATAATTATTTTACATTGTTGCATCAAACCATAGGGTTTTTTTTAATGGTATTCTTCATTTCCAGCAATTGCTAGCAGATGTCTTTGGGAAGACAATTAGGCATCCTGAGCTATTATCGTTTCTCACTCCAATGAATTCCTACTTGAAAGGTTCTGTTCCTCATAGCAAAGTACATATGTAACAGGCAAGAGATCTTCTGTTCAAACCCTGGAAAAGCTTCTATCTGATAGTCTGGAAAAGTACCCAGTCATAGTCAGCACTTAGACACTGTGACTAACATAGACTATACCAGGGGTCTGCAAACTTAAACATTCAAAGAGCCCTTTGGCCAACTCGATGTCACTCACTCCCACCCAGTCACATGACCTCCCAGCCACGCTTACCCAGGTTTTGTGGCTCCCTGTGTTTTCTTTTCTCTGGGAAACAGGTATTTCTGTGTGTATATGGGTGTGTGTTTCTCTCTCTCTCTCTCTCTCTCATCTCTCTCTCTTTCCCTCTCTCATCTCCCTCCTTCTCCCCTCTTTCTCCCTCTCTCATTTCCTTCTCTGCCTCTTTCTCTCCCCCTCTCATCTTCCTCTGTCTCTCTCTCTCACACACACACATTTCTCTTTCTCCCCCCTCTCTCATCTCTTTCTCCTTCTTCACTCTCTCTCATCTCTCTCTCTTTCTCTGTCTCATCTCTCTTTCTCCCTTTATCTCATCTTTCTCTTTCTATCATCTATTTTTCTCTCTTATCTCTCTTTCTCCCTCTCTTTATCTCTTTGTCTCTCATCTCCCTCTCTGTCTCTTTCTCTCATCTCTCTCTCTCTAATCTCTCTCCCCTTCTCTCGTGTATGTTCCCTCTTGATCCATTTCCAAAAACAGGCAAGGGTTTTGTTTTTGTTTGTGCTGATATTATTCTTTCTTCTTCTTTGGTGCTTTTTACCATATGATTTCAATCAAGAGTCATTTCAGGTTTCTAGATAAATGAAGCTCTTTCCCTGCTGTGGATCCCTGTCGGCTGAACCCATCACTGGCTGCCTTGCCCCTCACCCTCTCCTCCCAGTCACTCCTTGCCTGCCTTGAGAAGGGAAGGGCAATGGCGGAAGATGGAGACTTGCTCCATATTCCAGAGGGGGACCGAAGCATCCCTCTACTTGTCTCTTGTTTCGCCCTTGTTTGTGCTGCACATACCAGGGAGACACATGACTTTGTCTCTGCCCTAAGACACTGATTGGGCCGGCTACAGTTGATGCTCTGTATTGTAATGGGTTCAGGAGGAGGAAGGAATGCAATCTCTCCCATTGTGAAGTGCACTAAATTTAACAAGGCGCTGCAAGAGCTCAAGCGAGCAGGCCATGGAAGCAGCAAGAGGAATATGGGGAGACAACCATCTTTTCTCTCCACCTCGAGACACTGGCTGGGCTGACTGCAGCTGCTGCTGCTGCTATAACTGCCTCCATGGCCTGCTCACTGTTCTTGCAGTGTCTTGCGCAGCACACTTAAACTTAGCATGCTACACAGTGGGGGTGACAGTGTCCCCTCCTCCTCCTGGAGCCCATTACGACATGGAGCATTGACTGCAGCTAGCCCAGCCAGTATCTTAGGGCCGAAAGAAAATCACATGTTTCCAACAGTGGCAGAGGAGTGCACAGCACCAAGAAGGGCCAGAAGAAGAGGCAAGTAGTAAGGCATTTTGCTCTCGCCCTGGAATACAGAATGAATCTCCATCCGCTGCCATTGCTCTTCCCTTCTCAGGCAAGGAATGACTGTGAGGTGAGGGCCAGGGCCAGCCAGTGGTGGGATCATCTGACAGGGAGCCACAGGCAAGGGCCCAAAGAGCCACATGCGATTCTAGAGCTGCATGTTGCTGACCCCTGGACTATACCAATAGAAGAGACTATTTGTGGCTCAGAGTTGAACTGTGGAATCCCTGATGGACTCTGAGCTTGTTTGTTTAGTTTAGTTTACTTTATTGTCATTGCATCTTGTACAACGAAATCAAACACCATATTCATGACTATGACCATGAAAATAAACACAAACACACATCCTTCACCCTCCACACATTGAATTGAAAAACCCTGACACCGCACCAATACTGGACTATACAGCAGAATTCAGTTGGTGGTTTGTAATTTGTTGAATCCCTCGCCACACCTGCCTCATTATTGCTATAAAAATTATCCTCAATCTTCCTCTTATAATCAATCTTGGCCTTCCTAATATCTTTCTTCAGATTAGTTCCGGCAACACTTTATCTTGCCCCATCACCGGACCCAAAGGCCTTGGTCCTGTCATGCAAGAGGCGCTGGACTTCCTTGATCATCCAGGGTTTCTGATTGGGATAGATCCTAATACATTTATCCACAGTGACAGTATCTGTGCAGTGTTTGATAAAGCACAGGACAGTTGCAATGTGCTCCTCTAGGTCAGGTTTGTTTTCATGCAGGCATTTCAATACCATAATAGGTAACATCATAAGTGCTAGAAGTGCTAAGAAAAACTAGCTAAACTGAATGTTTGGATGGGTTTGTCCTCATTGCTGAAACAACAAAGCTCAGGGACCACCAAGGATTCTGTTTTGTGGACTGTTGGATTTTTCAGTACAAGATAGCTTCTACACTGTTGTATTTTCAAAGTCAGATGGTTTTATGCTTATTGAGACCAGTGTTAAATCTACTTTTTGTTAAGTCTGGGAGGACGGTTCAAGAACGGAGTCAAGACTCAGATAGCAACAACAGCTCTTTATTTGTGACTTCAGATCTGAGCAACTAATCCCAGCCGCAGCAGCTCCTTATATAGGGCTGGCTGCGGCTAGGCAGCCAATGAAGGTGATTTGAGTTTGCCGCTCTTGGCAGGTCCAATCATGGCAGCCCGTTTACTGGCCAATCGCATCAGTCTATGGCGACCAATCACGATCGGTTATCAGCGGGCCAATCAGATTTGCAGGCTACAAGCCTGCTAGTCCGGAACACTTTTAGTGAGGAAGATCTCTTGGAAGTGTATTGTCACCTCAAGTAAAATCGGGGCTAACAGGTCACCTATGCTGGCTATCATCTTTGAAAAAAATATCTTTCACTCCAACGGGGATGATGGACATTGCAAATATAAAAAGATGCATTTCTTTACGAAATGGAAAATTGACAGACAGTTATTTATATTGGAGAAAGTAAAGACACACACTTTTAGAACAAAATCTGCTTCCCACTGGTATTGTCAAGCCCTGGGATACATTATGTACAAGGAAGCAGGTAAAATGATAAAATAAGACACACTATTAGATTTCAAAGGAAAAAGTTATGATAGCTATTGTATTATATTTATACTTCATTTAAGCAATCTGAAATGTGCCTTAAGGAAAACCTCTATAATCCTAATTCACTTTTTCTATTTCACTGAAGTATTAGGACATTTTTCTTTATACATCCAAACTTTAATAGAAATTTGAAGTATAGTTATTAGACAGCAGGCCATTCCTAACAGGAATTAAAAGATTTTCAGGATCCAGAAGAAGAATGTTCTCTGATATTGTGCCTGCCCCTTGGAACATCCTACATTCTAGGATAAGAACTACCCTTATCCTCCTATCCTTCCACGGGACCCTGATAGGATCTATTCTTTTGGTTATGATATTGATATATTCTCATTGTGTTCTTTTTCATTGTTTACTTCATTGTTCTAGTATTTTATTTCTGATTGGCTTACACTCTTAATTTCTTCTTTTTTTATTGTTGTAAGCCATCTAGAGTAAGCCATGACAATATAGGCAGCAAATAAATTTAACAAATAAATGAATAAAAACTAGCTAAACTGAACGTTTTTTATCGGTGTCCTTCCCTACACCATGCAACTATTATATGATCACAGGAATACATAATCTGAACCCCAGGCTGCATATGGCCAGCAAAGCCTTGGTAGTTTCATCATCGAAACTTTTCTAAAAGTGTTGTAGAACTGGGATTATTAATGAGGCAGAAGCTACAATCATTTTTTTTTTTTATTTTGGGAAAGTATTCCTAAAAATTCAAAATCAGAATCTTTTATATCTATTTGCCTGACTATAAAATAATAACAAACCTACTATTTGAGCATAGAATCCTAATTTGAAAAGATATCATTATATTGTTCCTGATGCTATTATTATCATAGTGATATATTCAAGAATTCATGGATTCATTTCTACTGATGCATGATAGAGGAAGATCATCAGTCCTAGAAAAATGTCAAATGTTGCAGAAATATATAAATTGTAGTAAGAAATAAAAGAAGTATGGTACACTAAAGAAAACTAATTAGGTATCAAGCTAGAAATTGGGAACCCAGGATGTATGCTAATATGCTGTATGTTTTAGTATGCTAAAATAGTTCAGTGAAGAATAGGCATTTCAGGGATCTCTTGCAAACAAATATAAGAAAATATAGAGCCATGAATTGAAATATTCTGTAAACGGTCATGGTTAAATCTGTAGAATCTTGCACAGAAGCAATCCACAGCATAGAGTTTTTATCTAGATCCACCATTAATTTTCTAATGTATTTTATTAATTCAAAGTTGATTTCACTGAATTGCATTAAACTCCACAAGTTTGAATTTTATGTTAGATGATACTTGGTATCTTCATTAAAATTTATTTTTTTCAATGGTAAACTTAGACAAATTCTTGAAAATATATGCAACAACCTTTTTGCTGACAAATTATCTGAAATATGGGCTATGTTAAACATTGTAAGCGGCAAAATTACATTTTATTGAAGTCTATAGGTGTTTTTCTTGAATTAACTGAAGGTTTGATGTCAGTGAGGTGAGATGGGGAGGGAGATAGCTTGAAGAACTCTATATTCTCTAAAGCTAAAGCACTGACTTCTCATTTGCATAATGCTTTGAAGTTTTATCCTATGAACCTAGATCTTTAAGTACTGTGTATTTTATATGCACAGGACTTTCAGTCTGCTCACTCTGAACGTTGATGTCAGTTCCTCTGACTAAAATATCAATTCAAATTACTGCCTTCCACTAGGTAAAAGGAACCTTTTCTTTTTTTTAGTTTTAACTAGGAAGAAATCATGATGCTATTAGACTTCAATACACAGGTTTGCCATAGTTATTAAATACAGAAGGAATAATTTTCCTGGAAATAAAGAGTTTCAGTGGTAGTGATAGTGCCATGATAGTGGCAGTTTGTATAAGAATACAGCCCAAATTATTTCAAGGTAATCTTAATTATTGTAGCAAAATATTATAGCAAATATTAAAGTATTACTAGAAGAAAACATTACATATATTAATAGAATAGAATAGAATAGAATAGAATAGAATAGAATAGAATAGAATAGAATAGAATAGAATACTTTATTGGCCGTGTGATTGGACACATGGAATTTGTCTTGGTGTAAGTACTCTCAGTATACATAAAAGATACATTCGTCAAGAGTCGAGAATCATAAGGTACGACACTTAATGATAGTCATAGGATACAATAAGCAATCAAATCATACTAGGAAACAGTCAGTATAAATTGTAAGTATACAAGTGACAGTTACAGTCATACAGTCACAAATGGGAGGGGGTGGGTGATAAGGAGTGATGACAAGATTAACAGTAATAGTAGTGCAGACTTTGTAATAGTTGAACAGGGTTGAGGGAATTATTTGTTTAGCAGAGTGATGGCTTTTGGGAAAAAACTGTTCTTGTGTCCAGTTGTTCTGGTGTACAATGCTCTATAGTGTCATTTTGAGGGAAGAAGTTGATACAGTTTATGTCCAGGATGTGAGGGTTTTGACTCGTGCAGTATACAGGTCCTCGATTGAAGGCAGGTTGGTAGTAATTGTTTTTTCTGCAGTCCTAATTACTCTCTGAAGTCTGTGTCTGTCCTGTTGGGTTGCAGAACCAAACCAGACAGTTATAGAGGTGCAGATGACAGACTCAATAATTCTTCTGTAGAACTGTATCAGCAGCTCCTTGGGCAGTTTGAGGTTTCTGAGTTGGCACAGAAAGAACATTCATTGTGCTTTTTTGATGATGTTTTTGATGTTAGGTGTCCATTTTAGGTCATGTGATATAGTAGAACCTAGAAATTGAAGGTCTCTACTGTTGATACTCTGTTGTCTAGTATTGTAAGAGGTGGTAGTATGGGACAGTTTCTCCTAAAGTCTACCACCATTTCTACCATTTTGATTGTGTTCAGTTCCAGATTGTTCCAGTTATACCACAAGGCAAGTTGTATAACCTCCTGTCTGTATACGGATTCATCGTTGTCCCAAATGAGACCAATCACTGTTGTGTCATCAGCAAACTTCAGTATTTAACAGGTGGATTGTTTGAGATGCAATCATTGGTATATAGGGAGAAGAGAAGTGGAGAAAGTACATAGCCTTGGGGGGCAGCTGTGCTGATTGTACAGGTATCAGATGTGATTCTTCTAGCTTCACCTGCTGCTTCCTGTCTGTTAGGAAGTTTATGATCCACTTACAAGTGTGTTCAGGTACCACTAGTTGGTTTAATTTACTTAGAATTGTGTCTGGAATGGTGATATTGAATGATGAACTGAAGTCTACAAAGAGGACCCTTCCGTAGATATTTGGAGATTCAAGGTGTTGTAGGATGTAATGCAGAGCCCTGTTAACAGCATCATCTGTCGATCTAGTTGCTTGGTATGCAAACTGCATGGGATCTAACAGCTGATCCATGATGGTTTTCAGGTGGGACAGCATAAACCTTTCAAAGATTTTCATAACTACAGATGTTAGAGCAACTGGTCTGTAGTCATTGAGTTCCTTGATGGAGGACTTCTTTGGCACTGGGATGATGGTAGAACATTTGAAGCAGGAAGGAACATAGCACATTTCTAGTGATACATTACTAAAGTTAATAGTGAAATAAAATGTTATTTTTGCTTGCCATCTTTTCAACTATGTAAGTTTGGGAATAGTCTGAAATGTTACATATAAAGGTATTTAAATGTTTATGCTACAAATGCAGATTAATTACATTGGATGAAATGGGATGTATGTTTACAATTTAATACAATATTTTATTTATTGTTTATTGAATTTATTTATTTAATTATTACATTAAAATAAAATATAATACTTCAGGACTGAGTTGGTGCTCTCCGAATTGGTTGATGTTTTGCAGATGTTTCATTACCTGACTAAATAATGTCATCAGTGCTAGTGAGTGTGGTGTGGATTCCCTGCTTTACTTGTTTCAGGATACACCTGTCTAGAAAGCATAAACCAGAAAAACTTTTGGCACTTTAATAAAATTCAGCCAATGCTGAATATGTGGAAGTACAATCTAGTTCACCTCTCTGGAGAGCAGAATTTTGCATTCCAGGCACTCTAGTCTAATATCAGTGCTGAATAAAATTCAATTGACAGACCAGTTAGCATTTTTGCATGAAATATCCAGAAACCATCTTATAGAACATGTAGTAATAGGGGTGGAATGGACCTTGGAGATCTTCAGGTCCTTAATCATGCACAAGATCCTATACGAATCTGGACAAATGGCAGTCCAGTCTCCTTTTAAAAACTTCCAGTGACAGAGCATTCACATCTTCCGGAAGTAAGCCATTCTACTGATTAATTGTTTTAATCGATTAAAAATTTCCTTAATTTTAGGTGGGATCTCTCTTCAATAAACTTTCATTCATCACTTCTTATCCAGTCCTCAGATGCTTTGGAGAATAAGTTGACACCCTCTTCTCTGTTATACTCCCTCAATTATTAGAAGACTATCATGTCAGCCTTAGTCCTTCTCATTGTTAGACTGAACATATTAGTTCTCTCAATCATTCATTGTGATTCTTTCCTATCTTGCGCCAACACTGATATATCATTTACAAACTTAAAGAAAATTCAGTAAAATCTCAGCTGCAAAAAATCCTTTTGCCATTTGTCAGTACAGCAAAGAATAAAAAGTGAGTACAATGATCGACAAAGTGAACCTAAAAACCATAACAACTGTTCTGTTATGGCATATAATTTCTTACACCATGGGCTTTCTAATTTGGCTTTTCACTGTGCCTTAATATTCATATTCATATATCAAAAATCCCTATAAGCTGTCATGACCAGAGAATTTGTTTCACAGGAAAGTTTGTGCTTGCTGTGCTGTCTCTCAGATTGCTGCTGTTCCTAATTGCCTTGTTGATTGATTTTTTGGGGGACAGCTGATTATACTAGTACATATAAAATTGGCATATGACATTTCCATATTTTAATTTTATTATTCAAGTGATTTTCTTTTGATGAATGCACAAGTAAACCCAAGCACTTTTTTTTTGAGATACAACTCAATACAGGTGCATTAAAGCCTAAATGTAATTATTGTAAATATGTGTACCGGAATAATATTAGCATTCCTTACAGATCATAGTATTTCCAACTTCAGGACATCTGTCATATGCAATAGCCAGGGGTGGGATTCAGCCGGTGTAACAACTGGTTTGGTGAGCACATGCTGTGTTTGCAACTCACCTTCTGCTGCAAGCCCTCTATGTAAAGCAGCTGACGTGGCAATCGGCTGTGCCGCATGAAACAGCTGAGCTGGAAAACCTGGAAATAAAGCACAGACTAGAGTTGGGCTGGGCAGATGGGCCCAACAGCTGATCATTGGAGCGAACTGTTTCACTCCCAGCTAATCTTTAGAGCTACCAGTTCTCCTGAACCAGGCTGAACCTTTTCTATCGGCCGATCAAAGTGGCTGGTGACTGCCGTTGGGGAGCTTCCATTGCCCGAAAGACACTGCCTAATGGCGAGGGGACACGGGCAACCACGCATCACCCCGAAGTGGCTGGGGACTCTGCCTTCAAGGGAGCTTTCATCGGCCAATAGAAATGGCCTCACGGCAAGAGGAGTGTGTGTGTGTGCGCTTACTCCAGGCTGCTTCTACTGGCTGATGGAAGTGGCTGGTGACTGCCCTTGGGGAGCTTCAATCACCCAAAAGACACTGCCTAATGGCGAGGGGACACGGGCAGCCACACCTCGCCCTGAAGCGGGGAGCTTTCATTGGCCAATAGAAATGGCCTGGAGAGGTACGTGTGCATGGGCCACTCTAGGAAATTAAGTCACCCCCTAAAAGATGGCCTAGCCATTTTTTTCAAGGCTCAAAAAAAAAAAAGGCCCGGCTTTATTTTGTGAGAAACATAGTATCACCAATTTAGTTTTTTGGATTTAACATAAACTTGCTCAAAATTTCTTCACCATCTTTTGCTAAGTACAAAGAAATTTCAGAGCATCCTCAATATATCCTTATAGCATCACTTCCATCTTCCTCTGTTATTAGTACATATTAGTTTCTTTTTAAATAATTAGTAGGATTGCAGGAAAAAGAACATTACTACATTCCTTGAGAATTATCACAGAAGTAAAAAAAAGTTGTTCTTTTCTGATTTTGGTAACCGTAATAGTATTAAAACACTTTCCTTTACATTTTTTTTAATTTAAAAAAGATCAAGTTACTACGTATCTTTGTAACTTAGGTTCCTATATTGATTTTGCCAGAAATTGAATTATAATTATAGCTTTATAATAAAATACATACGTAAAATACAAACAGGTACAAAACCCAAAATTTTGGGGTCTTGCACTTTAAACATAACATCACAAATTAAACTTATGGCTATTGAAAACAAAATGAAGCTGTCCTGCTGAAATGTTAGAAGAGCTCAATGAAGTGAAAAGGTTAATCTAAGTATCTATTACACTTTAAAGAACATTATGAGTGAACTCCAAAAACATTAGGCCAAAAGAGAGAAAAAATAAAATGTTCATATTTCATTACCACAAATGCAGATGACAGTAGTTCTGTAGGACGAAAATAATTTATCTCTGACTTCTGGGAAGGTATGGGGAACTGAAGATGACTCTGTGAAAGTGGGCTTGATGGCTTCATCATCTACCAAGGAACAGTTGAGTAAACTGGTTCCTTGGAATCTCTCCTGATAAAGAGAGAACAAGAAATCACACACATGCACTTCAGATGACTAGTTCTCATGATGAGATCCCAGGACAATGGTTTTCTATGGATTGAGTGCTGGAAAACAATAGAATTGATCACCCATTTTGCTCACAATTGTGGCAGTCTTTTAAAGGACACTAAGTTCTCAAACCCTGCTTTCTCTCACTTGCAGAAATTTCCTATTAATCATTTTAAAAGTATTAGGGACATTAGGACAACAAGAATTCATTGGGTGAGTTTATCTTCAATTCTGAACAAAAGAAAACTTAATTATTAATTAAGAACTAAGTGAAACACCAAAACCTGGATAAGATTTTGATTATAGAAATTTATAAATAGACTAAGAATTCAGATAAATTTGAAGCATTGAAACTTTTACAAAAGATTTTTGCATTAATTATATATGAAAAATAGGTTCTTGTAGAAAATATATGTTTTAGATTTTGGAAGATATAGTAAAGTAATTTCATTATTTAAAGCTGGACGCTAGAGGGGAGTAAAGATTTTAAACAGAGGAAAATATATACCTATTAAATGCAAAAGATTACAATTATGAAAATACTAAAGGACACTTTTGAAGAGTTGGAACAACTACAATACCAACAATGTCCATAATTATATCTGCTTCTATGGACAATGTCCAAAAGTTGTTGTTGAAGAAAATATAGATATAGAACTAATTTTATCTCTCAACAGCACGATGATATCAAAAGCAGGTGAAGAGAATAGTTTTGTCTCTACAGAAGAAATGGCATATAGGGTGAAGATATAATTGTTTGTTAATCTTACACAGATAGTCAGTAAATTTGTTTATCCTTATTATAAAGAAGATTGGAAGTCACTTATTTATATAGTTCTTTTCCCTAATCTAATACTTTGTATTAGATATTATTACTTAGTTAGATATTTCTATTAAAACAGACATTACACTATTATCTTAGTTTATTTTTTATTATAATTAAAATTCTTAATAAAATTATATATCTAAGTGCAATAGGTTGATAGTCAACTTGCCAACTTGTGAATTTTTGCATTTCTTGCCCATATGAATTAGATGTTAAACATTATTAAACAGTCAAAAGGCTCAGTTTTTTTTTTCCTGGAGCAACTTCCTCATGTTTGTCATACATTCCAAATGTTTCATAATATGTTACCCTGAGGAGGAAGAAAAGTAATAGTTATTTCTTCATTATACCAATCCCCAAGAAAGGTCAAACAGGAAAACAGTAAGCAGAAATTCATACCACTGTTGCAATCATTCTTTAATTTACAGTACTAGGCAGAACCAAGCAACTTTTATACCGGTTTAAAAAAATTGATGTTTAATCAAAGTCCAAGTTCCAAGACTAACATGTAAGGTATCAATAAATACACTGCTCAAAAAAATAAAGGGAACACTTAAACAACACAATGTAACTCCAAGTCAATCACACTTCTGTGAAATCAAGCTGTCCACTTAGGTAGCAACGCTGATTGACAATCAATTTCACGTGCTGTTGTGCAAGTGGAATAGACAACAGGTGGAAAGCATAGGCAGTTAGCAAGACATCCCCAATAAAGGAGTGGTTCTGCAGGTGGTGACCACAGACCACTTCTCAGTTCCTATGCTTTCTGGCTGATGATTTGGTTACTTTTGAATGCTGGCGGAGCTTTCACTCTAGTGGTAGCATGAGATGGAGTCTACAACCCACACTAGTGGCTCAGGTAGTGCAGCTCATCCAGGATGGCACATCAATGTGAGCTGTGGCAAGAAGGTTTGCCATGTCTGTTAGCGTAGTGTCCAGAGCATGGAGGCACTACCAGGAGACAGGCCAATACATCAGGAGACGTGGAGGAGGCCATAGGAGGGCAACAACCCATAATCAGGACCGCTACCTCCACCTTTGTGCAAAGAGGGACAGGTGGAGCACTGCCAGAGCCCTGCACAATGACCTCCAGCGGGCCACAAATGTGCATGCGACTGCTCAAATGGTCAGAAACAGATTCTATGAGCATGGTATGAGGGCCCGACACCATGCAGGATGTTTGGCATTTGCCAGAGAACACCAAGATTGGCAAATTCGTCACTAGCGCCCTGTGCTCTTCACAGATGAAAGCAGGTTCACACTGAGCACATGTGACAGATGTGACAGGGTCTGGAGATGCCGTGGAAAACGTTCTGCTGCCTGCAACATCCTCCAGCATGACCAGTTTGGCAATGGGTCAATAATGGTGTGGAGTGGCATTTCTTTAGAGGGCCGCACAGCCTTCCATGTGCTCGTCAGAGGTAGCCTGACTGCCATTAGGTACCGAGATGAGATCCTCAGACCCCTTGTGAGACCATATGCTGGTGTGGTTGGCCCTGGGTTCCTCCTAATGCAAGACAATACTAGACCTCATGTGGCTGGAGTGTGTCAGCAGTTCCTGCAAGACGAAGGCATTGATGCTATGGACTGGCCCGCCCGTTCCCCAGACCTGAATCCAATTGAGCACATCTGGGACATCATGTCTCGCTCCATCCACCAATGCCATGTTGCACCACAGACTGTCTAGGAGTTGGAGGATGCTTTAGTCCAGGTGTGGGAGGAGATCCCTCAGGAGACCATCCGCCACCTCATCAGGAGCATGCCCAGGCATTGTAGGGAGGTCATACAGGCAGGTGGAGGCCACACACACTACTGAGCCTCATTTTGACTTGTTTTAAGGACATTACATAAAAGTTGGATCAGCCTGTAATGTTTTTTTCCACTTTAATTTTGAGTGTAACTCCAAACCCAGACCTCCATGGGTTGCTAAATTTGATTTCCATTGATAATTTTTGTGTGATTTTGTTGTCAGCACATTCAACTATGTAATGAACAAAGTATTTAATAAGAATATTTAATTCATTCAGACCTAGGATGTCTTATTTTTGTGTTCCCTTTATTTTTTTGAGCAATGTATATTGTTTTTCAATCCAAAGCATGAAATATTTTTTTTTCTCCATGCCAGGGGTATGCCAGGAATAGAGCATTTACAGTGCCAGGAATAGAGCAGAATAAGAAAGCAAGCAAAAAGAAAGAAAGGAAACGGGTAGTCCTAATATTTATTTCTTCTTTCACCCTTTAATTCATTGAGTGGTGTGTTAGAGTGTCTTTCCATCAGCCACATGTATAGCTTTTTTAATTTAAGAAAAAAGAAACCTTTATGAAATCTAACTACTTTTTATCCTTGAAAAACTAGGAAGAAAAGATATTCAGTGTGCCAGGATGGAGTGGATAAAATAATATGGGACATTGCACACTGATAATTATATCAATCTTTGCAAGCAATTGGAATGGAAGATATATTGAAATTGTTGTGGTCTGCCAAGTTTTGAGAGAAGAGAAAACATAGATAATTAGAATATTTTTTCAAACTTAAAGCATTAGAGCTGACAGCTTTTTATATGTAATTTTTATGGAACATTTGTGGCTAGAAATAGTCCTCAAAGACCAAAGACTTCATACAAAGACCTGGTTAAACAGTGAGATATGCCATTTTATCTGAACATTCAGCAAAATGATATGAGAATAATGTGAAATGACAGAATGAAATTTCAGTTTACCAAAATCATCTACTTGAAAGTTATATTTATTTAAAAGAGTTTAAAAAGTGTTTTGTTAGACGATGGAGAAACCTAAGGGAGAACAAAAGCAACTCATTTGTATAATAAACTGTGCAACATTAGGACATAGTCCTCTGCTTATGCTAAAGTACAATGTATTTATTTTTAAAGTGAATGAATTATTTCTAATTTTGAATACCTTAATTGGAACCTACCAAAGTTTTTCAAATCTGTATCTTCTTCCTTCCTTTTTTCAATAACTTTTTTTCTTTTGAGTAGATGCAAAAATTATCAGTCTACACAGTCTACACTGATATATGACTTGACCACATTGTTGAATGAGATTTTGAACCAATTTGGTATATGTACATTTATGATATCAGGCTAGAAATGGGAGACTGTGAGTTCTAGTTCCACTAGTTCTAGTTCTAGTTAGGGACAAAGCTATTCCCCCTCAGCCTTAGGAAGGAGACAGTGTTAAATCTCTTGTGAAAAAGTTTGCCAAGGAAACCACAAGGACTAATGCAGGCAGTTGCAAAAATGAAATGAATTAAAATAGCTAATATTAGATCATAAGCCAGAATCTTATATACATCATATATACTGTACATACATAGAGACTGAAGTATTTCCCTTTGAATTTATTATTTAGAGTGACCCTACCAGGAACTTATATGCCTGCTACTATTTCAGGACTGCTGAATTACTAAACCCTCTACCTTTACAAGATGGTAATTCTATGAAGAGATTTTAACAGCAATTGCAAGTGAAAAGGTCTTAAAATGAAGTGGTGTTGAAGAACATGAATAAATGGAAGCATAAACAGATAGACATTAGTATGACTTACATTATTATTCACTACTCAAATTCTATGTTATAAGGGATCTTTTCTAAAGTCTGACTTCAATCCATAGTGTAAATAGTTTAAACTAGGAATCAAAAAGAAAAACCCACTATACTGTGATTAAAAAGCACATTTGATGATGAATGATGTAAGAGATGGATATGTTTTACAAGATGTTAATACTGAAAGAGTTAAGGATTAATAAGTAATACATGATTCAGAATATGTGCATATTGAGTGTATGTGTGTGTGTGATTTTAATTCCCAGTTAACTCCCTTTTGAATGATAATAGAAACTCATGTAGCGAGAACAAATGGATGGCAGAACCAAAACATGACAATTTATCTCATTCAATAACTCTTGCATGTTAGAATGGTTGTGCAAGCTATTTTTTGTCTGTCATTTTTCCTTGCCTTTTGCAAATTAGGAGTCTACCCAGCCAACAGGAATCATGTTAAGTAGCTTCCTACAATGCATTAAACAGACCAAATTTCACGATAGTGCATTAATGCCAAGAAATCTACCATTTGAGATGCATTCAACTCCTTATCTACTCATGGAAACTGGTAAATTTCTATTTATGTACAAGTTTATTTATTTGTTTATTTATTTATTTGATTTTACCTATTACTTTACAAGTACTTATTCATACTTACATTGTATATAACATACATTTAGCAAGAAAAATTATGAGCGCCATGTTGGCATGAACTAAGTGAAGCCAGCTCTGTGCGCACCTTGCCTCTGACCCTGTTGACCCCTTCCCCCAGGATGTTTCACCAGTCACATTCCCCAATGAAGCAATTTTGCAGGTCGTAGAAGTCACTCCCTCTGGCTGTTGCAGGTTTCCAAGGAGATGGCCATTTCTGGCAGCTAGGATGTGTTTTGTTTTGACTGAGGTGTGAATTCCTCAGGACAGCTACAAGGTGCGATTTCCCATCCACCTGCCTATGGTAACTCAGGAGCCAATCAGGAAAGCTTCACCAGTTGACAGTAATATGAGGGATATCCACAAAATAGATTACGTTTTTGTCTGTAGCAAGAAGGGGTGGAGCTAGCATGGCCATCTTTGGTCTGTGCGTCCGCCGCTCAGTCTGCATCTAGTCGTACTAATGGGAGGTTCGTATCATTGCCTGTTATTTCACAGTAAACGTTTGAAATGTGTGCTGCAATTGAAAATCCCTCAAGAAAAGCCCCGATCTTGCTGTAGGGCGGATGAGGAAAAATCTCCCACTTGAAAGCATTCAGGACTTCTCAAGTGCGATTTGCTGTGTGTGGTTGGGCATTGTCATGCAAAAACAAAATTTTTGAGCTTAACTTTCCTCTATGCTTGTTCTGAATTGCTTTTCTTAGTTTTTGCAACGTTTCACAATAATTTCAATCGGTTTATGGTTTTTTGCAAACAAAAACCTTATCACTGATCGCACCTCACATCTTGAGGGATTTTCAATTGCAGCACACATTTCAAACATTTGCTGTGAAATAACGATACGAACCTCCCACTAGCACGACTAGATGCAGACTGAGCGGAAGACGCACAGACCAAAGATGGCTGTGCTAGCTCCACCCCTTCTTGCTACAGACAAAAACGTAATCTATTTTGTGGAGAGCCCTCGTATTTGAACATTCCCCTGTTGTGATTTGCAGCCATTCTCCTATTCTTGTAATTTCTTATGTGAATATCATTTAAGGGAAAATATAACTGTGCAGATATTTGATTTATAAAAAATAATGTTTTATGGATATCTTTATTTTTTCAGCATATACTCAAAAAGGAATACTTTCTTAGGCAATGAACAGAAATGTAACCTGTAACTTCATGTATCCATAAGATTCCTGTTTTGCAGCAAGTTGCTTGCAAAAGATCAAACACTAATGAATATAATTATCATGCCTTCCTTTCTGAAATACATTCTCTGCACAATGTCTTGTCATTAGAGCAATTACTGTCAACATTTTACATCAATAACTGAGTTCCATATTTTTCATGCCTTAAGTCTATGGATTAACATTTGCGAAAATAAGCTTGTTTATGAAAACTCATTCCCATTTCAGCCCATAATTTAGTTCGGGATGAGAAGGAGCTCTGATCCCATGCTTTTTAAAAAACATATACTTTGTCTATGTAAAATTATACAGTATTATGCTAGAACTTGCTGGTATTCTAAAGTTGAAATACTGTATATTTTTCCTATGGTTCAATAACTGGGATTCAATTACTCTGTATGTGTCTGAGGCAAGACACTGTTTACTTGTTATATATTTTGATTTAAAATCAGGAAAAATAGGAATTTAAATAAAATTGAACACGGTTTGTTAACCCTACACAATGTAGATTGGTTCCAAGATAGATAAAGATCAGGAAACTTTAGATAAACAAATTGCTGAAAGTCTAGGGGAATTTTCAGTCATCCAGGTCAGAATTATCCCAAATCCTGTTCAAAATGCCTTTCCTGTTGGACTTTCCTATTTTTTTCCCATGAAAATGTTCCACTTCTCATCCAAAAAGTGTCTTCAATTCTGAATTGAAGAAACTTCTTAGATGAGGAGCAAAATGTTTTCAAGGGAAAAAACCCAAGAAAGTCCAGTTGCATTTTGAACTGGACTTTTGGGACAAATTGCTGAAATTACATCATAGGTAAAGAGACTAACCTTCTTTCCAGCTCATAGAAACATTATTAGAAAGAAAATTAAAGTATGTCCATGGAGAGAACAGGTTAATTGCTGGAGTTCCTCTAACTCCACTTCACTCTCTCCACAAATCTTGTTAAAGATAACTCTCAAAATCATGCCTGGTTTTAAATAGTTGCCTGACATTGAACAGGGCTAGTTCCATTATTAGAAGTGGAACAGCTGTTTCTAACAATACAGGCAGTCCTTGACTTACACTCATACTTGGGACCTAAATTTCCATTGCTAAGCAAGGGAATTAAGTGAACTGCATCTGATTTGCTATGGTTGTTAAATGATTCACTGCTAAGTGAATCATGCATTCATTAAGTGAATCCAGCTTATCTGCCTTTACTTGTTGGAAGAGAGCTGGAATGCTCAAAAATAGGGATCACATGATCCCAGGACATTATAATCATCATAAATACATGTAAGTTGCTAATTTTGGTGATGTGACACCTGGGATACTGCAGTGATCATAAGTGTGAGAAACACTTTTTTTCAATGCCACTGAAGTTTACAAGGATCACTTTATAAATGGTTGTAAATTGGATGTTAACTGCTAACAGGATCAAACAGTGAATTAGATTAAGCAACCAACCAACCATACAGAACAATGTCATTGTTCCTAAATCAGTAGCGCTTTGGAATGATTCTTGCCCCACTACAGCTTGTCTCAAAGGAATCTTTAAAGCAATTCATTGTGAGGTGTTGGTATGACTTCTGGGCTTTTCTGGCTAGCTATCAGCTAAGGTGCTTGGGGCAGTACTGCTGATCTTAGAAAAATGCTGCACAAAGAGGGTTACATAGTCGAGATGAGAGGGGAAGATCTATTTCTGTCCCAAATGATGGACTTGAGACTGAATTCTAAAAGATTGAGGTCAATTGAAAAAAATCAAGTTTTGTAATATCCTGTATTAATAGGTTTCTGTTTCCGATTGCCTGCCATTTTTTGGTCATCCGCTTCCTGGACTATGTTTTACTATTTCTATGGTTTAACGTAAGGTCAAATTGTTATCTAGTGATTTTATATTTTGCTCTTTTTTCTGAAATAACATAGAAAGAAGGAAGCCAGAAGGATTATTTTAAGACCTGCTGCAATAAGCATCCTTGAATTTAGCCATGACTTTCCTTTACAGCTCTTTAAAATGAAATGGGTTTTCAAGGTAGGATTATAAAGAAAGCATTTGAAATGAATTTCATAGACTAGGAAGTCTTGATTGTGCAATATATCTCACTTTTTTTCTTCCTTCCTCCTTCTATGATATATATTTGTCCCTGTTGAATAGAAGATATTTTTAAAGGCCACCATTGTGTATAATTAATAAGCAGGAACCATGATTGAAGCATGACATAAGCTGCATCAAAGATAACAAAAAGTAGAGAAGAAATTCTCGTAACTCAATAATCTAATAAAGAGAACAAAGAGTTACTGTATCTTAAAATAACAATTCCAAGATCCCGAGAAATTTCATACATCTTTTTCCCATGAAAGCAGACATTTACTTAAAGAATGACATAGAGTATTATTAAATATTTTCCCCACCTGCAATATAGATAAAAAGCAGCACATAATTCTAGATAGTTTTTCTTTAAATGTTAGGGAAACGTGCAGTGTAATTGCAGCAGGAATTTTTCAACCTCAGGAAACTTCTGTATTATCTGTGAAATAAGGTTTATATATTTCTATATATATACACATAAGCATGCACGCATGTGTGTACACACGCAGAGTAAATACATACATACTGTTGAGTTGTATTTCATTCTCAGAGGCTTCCTGGACAAGTACATTGGCAAAAATTTTCAGTGGTTTGCTATTGTCTCCTTTCTAGGGCTGAGACAAAGTGACTAGCCCGAAGTCATTGAGCTGGCTTTGAGCTTAGGGCAGGACTAGAATTGCAGTCTCCATTTTCTAGCCTGATGTGTTAACTCATGGGTGTCAAACTCACAGCGTCACATTGCTGTCACATGACCTTTCACAATGTTTTTTTTCTCTTCACGGAGCTGAGGTAGGCATGGCCTGCACGTGATGCATCTGACCTGCAGGCCGCCAGTTTGACACCCTGGGTCTAACCACTGGTTTTCACACAAGTATGTATCAAGCGGAGTATTTCTTTGTGGTGTGGTTTCCGCTTTCTTATATTTGTCCATGTAATTATCTAAATATGTGGGAAACACAGCATAGAATGAATACAGTCATATAACTAGGAATAAAGAGAGAATGCTTACACTGCAACATTTGAACAGCAGGCAGAGGCACTGTCCAACTGCTTGACTGTAGGGAGTCATTGGGGATTTTTTTTTTCTACAATTTTTTTCCAGAGATACAAGACAGCTCTGGCTATTTTTGAACACCATTTCAATATTTTAATACCTTCTCCAAACACATTGGTTCTTTTTTCAGATAGTTATCCTGGTGAAGGACAGGCAGAGGGGCAGGGAGAGTTCTACATGCAGTTTCTGTTCAACATTGTATTTATTGGAAATAATTTTTAAAAATGCTACTGTTTCAAGCAATGGCACAACAAATCTAGCTAGAACCATCAGAAGCTTTGATGCACTCCAAATCAAGAATAGGAATATCCGTGCAATATAAATATACATGATTTAAGTAATAAAGACTTATTGCCCCATAGTAAGTCTTGTTTTTGTTCTGCAATCACTCCGCAGATGCTCTGATCTCAATCCATGAAGTTGACAAAAATGGCCACCATCTAAGCACAAACACATGCATAGATACAAACAGAAAAATAAACAGATTACTGAAACATTTTTCAAGGGCTCCATGACTAACATTGATTCTGAGAAGATACATTTTAGTTGTTAGAAACTTAGGCACCTATATAGAGAATATATTTTTCACAATGACATTGAATGCTTAAAAACAACTGACGGGGGAAGAAAAACCTAGAATTGCTAGTGTCACCATTATTATTTTTAAATAATTAAGAACATTTTCTTCAATGAAACTTTTCAAGTATCATTATTACACTTTTTTAGTCAAGAGATTAATTATTGTTCAATTATTCTTGACACTTCTAACTAGTTATTACTGTTTCACATTGCTTTTTTTTAATTAAATGTGAGCTGATTTAATTTTTGTTAGTTTATTTAAAATAAAGATGCTGATATCCTAATAATTGTGCAGCCTGGTTCTCTGGAGAAAATAATAATTTTAAAATATCCAAAATCTGTATAAGTAAAGTGTACAATAATGTATTTAACTTACATCACTTATACTCATTCTTTTTTACCTCCTCCAAAAAGTTTTCTATGTACTGTATTTATAGATCAAAAGATTGTTCTACATATCCTGTTATTATAATTTCTTATAAAACCAGGGTATTATAACGTCTATGTTTGATATTTGCTGTTAAAATAAATTTTGTTGCAATATATTCAGGAAAGCATCATGGCAGAACCAATCCAAACAAAAGCACCGTGGCTGTGTAGTAGCGTCTAACTAAGTAGAGTGCACAGGATTAACATCTGTCTGCAACTCTTTAAAGTTGCAGGAGCTTTCTTGTGATTGCCTGGCTGCTCTTTACAATTATAATTTGATCATAGGCTCAGTTCCTTAAACATGAACATGGAAGTGCTATATTGACTTCCCCTGTACATAGCCCTACCCTGGAATCCTTTTTGGAATAGGATTATAAAAGACACCCACTGATGAAAAGTAACTGTGGAGCTATAGTAAATTATTCAGAACCTGAAAATAGATGCTTCTATTCCAGTTGTAAACTTCCAAATATTTTAAACTATGATTTCCCCTAGTATCCACTGCCATTGGGCATTGGGAATTGGAGTGCCCCTACCACTGGGTTTCTGATTCTTTTCAATAAGAAAATCAGTGGGGTTTTTTGGGCTGTTATGGTCAAAGGTAGAGTCGGACAAATCATTTAGCAGCAGGCCTGTAACTGATTTCTAAAAAACATTGGAGAAGGATCCAGAAAGAAGGATCCAGAAAGACGCACGCGTGCTATTTGCTTCTCTCTCTCTCCTAAAAATGTTTTAGAATAATTTCCTTCATCTCCAACCGGTAAATGTGATGATGATGATATCTGGAGAGCACTAGATTAGATATTTCATCTCTTAACTGTTGGAACAAGGTAAGTTTATTACTACAACAAAACCAGAGATTAATAGGAGAAGTTTTCCAAATTTATTGGCTAGATAAAGACTCTAATCTTATTTAACCCATTTCAAAACTTTTACCCTTGTTAACTATTGAATCCATTGGAATAATTAATTTATAGAGTGTCTTCAACCTTAAAAACAATAGAAAAGAGTTGTGGTATAACTATGTCATTGTTCCTTTGAAGTTGTATTCCTAAGCCACTCTGCAAACTAGATTTTTAATTTGACTAGCACCTTGTTTCTTCAACAATATAATCCAGGCTTGAAGGCTCCGATGTACAAAATTCTTTGATTATATAGCTTTATTTCAATTACAATTTTTCCAAAATATGACTCACTAAAACAAATTTTAATGTCTTTTTAAAATATATACACTACTTTTAAATTAATATCTTGGACCTATATAAAGAACTGAGAATGAATCAAGTTCTAGATCTCTTAAGTATTGTTAAATCAAATCAATGTATGATACTTTGCAGTAACAAAAATATTCTTACAAAGCTCTTTTTAAAGAAAAAGTCTAAAAGTGCAATCAGTTTTATTTTTAGAAAGCTTTATACTTTTTGCTTATCGCACATTATAATGACATGGGAAGCTTACAGTGCTATAATTTTTACATTGGGTATTATGTATTTATAAAAAAGAATGTTTAGACAGCAAGGAACATTTATCATGCTTTATACTAGGAAGTGATGAGTTTGCCAGAGGAGGTTAATGCAAAGGGTAAAATAAATCAATTTCAGATTTCCACTGATGGCTTTAATAGTGAGCAAATCACTGTAAAATATTTCTCCAAGATAGCAGCTGTGGCTTGTGTGACAGAATGCCCAATATTAAGAAACAATTACTGACTTTAAAGTTCATCTTCCTTTAAAAGGCAAATCAAGGGACAATATGATGCCATAAGTTGCATGGAAATGGGTTGCTTTCTAAATTAAATCATTTGTTTTGCTTTGTAAAGTAGTTTGCCTTCATGCACTTTGACTCCACTTCTATCTCAATGTGATTCATGGGCTAATCGCAGGCATTATTGTATGTACAGTAGATATGCATGCAGTAAATCAGATTCTATTTTTGTGCGATGTTTCACAGATTTTATGTTTATCCATAATGTTGAGCTTCTGATGTAAGAATGTGATACTCCCCAGTATAAGAAATGGTATTGATTATTTATTGTTTATTTATTTTATTTGGTTTGTCAATTGCTTACAAGATAATCGGTATAAGTAAAAACATAGTTATGAATACATGGATATGTATAAGAAAAATAAAAGAAAAAATAGGACAGGGATGGTAGGCACATTGGTGCTCTTATGCACGCCCCCTACAGACCTCTTAGGAAAGGAGTGAGGTCAATAGTAGAAAATCTAAGGTTAAAATTTTTGGGATTTGGGGAAGAAACTACAGAGTCAGACATTGATCATTCTGTTGCTGAAGTCGAATTTCCTACAATCAAATTTGGTGCGATTAATCTTGAGTTTGTATCTATTGTTTGCTCTTGTATTTTTATGGTTGAAGCTGAAGTATTCATTGACAGGTAGGACATTGCAATGTATGATTTTATATACTATATTTAGACCGGACCGAAGGCGGCATAGTTCTAGGTTTTCTAGGTCTAGAATTTCAAGTCTGGTGGCATAAGGTATTCTGCAACAAGTAGAGGAGTGGAGAACTCTTCTTGTGAAATATTTCTGGACTTTCTCAACTATGTTAATATCAGATACGTAATGTGGGTTCCAGACTGATGAGCTGTTTTCGAGTATTGGTCTAGCAAATGCTTTGTATGCTCTAGTTAGTACTGTAATATTACCAGAGAAAAAGCTACATAAGATTAGGTTAATAACTCTTAATGCCTTTTTGGCTATGTAGTTACAATGGGCTCTAGCACTTAGATCATTAGAGATGAGTACTCCAAGTTTGACAGAGTTTGGATCATCAACAAGGTCTTGACTATTCAGCTTGTATTTTATTTACTGATTATTATTATTTTTTGCCAATATGTAAGACAGAGCATTTATTTGTTGAGATTTGAAGTTGCCATTTGTTTGACCATTCTGATACATAGTCAAGATCTTTTTGAAGGGTAGCAGTATTGTCTGTGGTGTTGAATAGCTTTACATAGTCAGCGAAGAGAACGCAGTAGCTCTTAATATGATCACAGAGATCATTTATGTAGAGTATGAAGAGAGCTGGTCCTAGAACAATGCCTTGGGGGACACCACTGTTGACAGGTACAGAATTTGATAGGACACTTCCAATTTTGGCCATTTTTTGTCTGTTTGACAGGAATGCTTCTATCCAGTTATGCAGTTGTCCAGAGATACCGTAAGATTTTAGTTTTAGGAGTAGTAGTTTTACCACTGAATCAAAGGCTTTACAGAAGTCTATGTAGATTGCGTCTATTGCTTTGCCCTGATCAAGTTGTGTAGTCCATATGTTGCAGATTGCAGGATAGTTTTTTTCTGAAACCAAATTGTTTATTAGAGAGTAGGTTGTTTGTCTCTAAGTGGAGGATAATGGATTGGTTAATAATAGATTCCATGACTTTATAGGTGACGCAGCATAAACATATTGGTCTTTAATTTTCAACTAGGCTGGGGTCTTCCTTTTTGAAGATGGGGATGACCGTGGCTTGTGACCATAGTTTTGGCAAGAAGCTGGTCCTGAAAGATTTTTCAAAGATTATGCTTAGAGGTTCAGCTATGGCAGTAGGTAGCTTTTTTAAGAAGTAGGCACATATTCCATCAGGTCCAATAGATAGAGATGGTTTTAAATTGCATAGTGCTTTTTCAACATTGTCTACTGTAAAATCGATATGTATTAGATCACTGTAGTTGTCTGTGGTTCGACTGGGAAGTACTGGGCTTGATTCATTGCAGTTTACAAATACTGAGCCAAAGAATGTGTTAAAGAGGTTGGCTTTAATAGTGTCGTCGTTGCAGTCTTTACCATTAGGTCCTTTCAGGGGTGGGATGGACCTGGAGTCTTTTAGTTTGTTGTTCACAAAATTGTAGAAAGCGTGGGTGGAATTGGTGCGTAGAAGGTTTTCCTCTTGTTTAATATGGTAATTGGTGTGTTCAGTCTTTATCTGGTGGCATAAATTTTTGTATCGGCTTTTGAAGTTGGCAACGTGACCAGATTTGTTTTTCCGCCAAAGTGATTTCTTGTTGGGTTGAAGCTTCCTTATTGTCATGGGTAATCTGTTTTTTTCTGGTTTTTGGAGTTGTTATTGGTACATATAATTTGATGACTCTTTTGACTTCAAGTAAAAATATGTTGTAATGGTCTTCAACAGTATTGCATCCAGTGAATAGAAATTGCCAATCAAGGGATGAGAGATCATTGTCTATAAGAGCATAGTTGCCTTTTTTGAAGTTATAATTGGGGATCTTGATTTTTGTTGTCTTGATTTTTGTATGGACGTATGTTGAGACAAAAGTCAATCTTGTTGTAGTCACTGTTGGAAAAGGGTTCTTTAACTTGTATTCCATAAATTGAATTCAAACTATTGCAGAAGATGAGATTGAGGTAGTTGTTAAGTCTAGTATTGTTGTTCACTAGTTGTTCCAGTCCCAGGTTTGTTACAGCATTGTAGAAGGTTGCATGTATGGGTTCAGTTTTACATTTGTTTAGGGTCCAGTTAATGTGAGGTAGATTGAAGTCACCAAGAAAGATAAAAGTGTGTGGGCAGGATGTTTCCCATGTTAGTCGTGAATTTAGCTTGTTTACATGTTCGATGTCATAATCGGGGGCTCTGTAACATAGTAAGAATCAAAATGTGATATTTAAGGACAGTTCACAGACGATGGTCTATGCATCACATTTGTGCATCACATTTGATTTAAGGAACACAACCCTGTCACTGTCAGCAGAATTTGTTGTATATTTGTTGTGATGTAAAGCATCTGTTTTATGTAATCCCACTGAAGATATGCATCTCTAAGCAATGATCAAAACAAGCCTTCTCTCTACTTCTCAAAGAGTTTCATGATTTAAAAACTCTCTGAATATGCACTCCTTCCTGTAAAATACCTGTCAAACACGTTGTGAAACATCTTTGTTTCCCAAATAATATTTCTGCCTGTCCCATTTATACTGCTTAGGAATAACATATGGTGAAATTTTGGAAACTGGTGCAGAAACTAGAAAGGAAAACCTGTTAACTTACTAAACAAAATAAAAGCATAAAAATGTATTGCTCAGCAACACTCAAATGAAAATATATTGCAACATTTGTAAACTGTTATTTGTTAATTAGGACTGTTAATTTTGCTTAACAATTGTTAAGCAAAACTCCCAAACCAAATAAAAGCAGTAACGCATTCTATAATCAAACTTTTGGCAGCAATAAAATTACAAAAACTAGGGTCTATGTACCTCTGAAAAGCATATAATATTTGCAATATAAACCAGTAATTTTTCTAATTGGGGTAAATTATGGGGTTGATACAGAAATATAATTTGTATTTTCTTGGTTTTGCTTTTGAGGCAGTCCTCAAATAACAATAGTTTGTTCATTGACTGTTTAAAATTACAACAGCATTGAAAAATGTGTCTTATGACCATTTTTACACTTATGACCATTCCAACATCCCCATGGACACATGATCGAAATTCAGACATTAGGCAACTGACTCATATTTATGATACGGGGTCATGATGAGGAGGTCATGTGATTACCTTTTGTGACCTTTTGACAAGCGAAGTCCATGGGGAAGCCAGATTCACTTAACAACCATGTTATTAATTTGACAAGTGCAACCATTCACTTAACCACTACGGTAAGAAAAGTCATAAAATGTGGAAAAATTCACATAACAAATATTTCGCTTAGCAACAGAAAATTGGAGCTTAACTGTGGCCAGAAGTCAAAGACTATCGTACTCTATTTTATTATATATGATATTATTATTCTTTGATATTTCCTGCTAGCTAATTAATGAAGTATTATTATTATGGTTGATCACAAAGCCAGATGTTTAGAGTGGATTTTGACATTTTTATCTGCCTGTCAAGTTCTTCCAACCGGGATAGGCAGAGGTTGTGCTAAAGGTATTTTTGCAGAATGTAAGCTGTTCCAAATAAAGCTGCCTTTTGCAACTGACTGATGGTGCTATTGTCAATGCCAAAGCTATTCAGTTGGTGCTCCAGAAAACAGTTACAGACAGCAAATGGAAGCTCTGCAATGAAGCTGAAGAATCAGTGTACCACCCAGTTCAGTGGTCTCCAATCTTTCTAGCTCCATGGATCAATGGTGGTGGCAGCAGCAGAGCGGACAAGATGATTTCACAAGCACAACCTACCTCCCATGCATGCACAAATGGAACCTTATATATTCATCCACCACTTGCACGACCTGTTTTCCAACAAGCTGTGGACAGGTACCAATGGAGTTGGGAATCCCTGACCTAATTAACTTTGCATCCAAAATTTTTAGTGGGCAGCTGCACTACAAACTTTGAAAACTTGCATTATACATCGTTCAAAATTTAATTAGGAAATAGCGGATGTATTTATTTCATGCACAACCTGGACCTAATGAAATCATTTGTTTTATTAATAGAGGTGGGGTGCCACACAAATTTATTTATCATTTTAGCAAGACATGTTCTTCAAAGTTTGAGAATTTCCACGCAAGTCATCATTTTCTTATGTGTGATTTATTGGATTAATTATAACTGATTGGATCTACAAAAGAGACAAATCATAAACCATATTTTCTATTACAGTTACACCAGATTCAGAAACTGATAGAGAGGATAGTTCTGGCAGTTATAATAAATAGACAAGGAAGAAGGGAGGGAGTTAGATGTTTACAGATAATGAAGAAACAAAATCTTTTCCTTTGAAGCCTGTCAAAGGCTTTAATGTTGCTTGTCACTTTCCCAGGATGTTTCCCTCTTCAGGATTTGTTAGAAATACAAGATTACATGAAGTCAAATGTGTTGAAAGGAAACAATATTTTTAAAAATGAAATAAAGTAAAAAGCTTTCCATACAGTACTTAATAATTTAGGAAATAATGGAAATACATTAAATGTAATAACAATATGCAGGAGAAGAATTTAACTTACATAAAGTTGTAATGAATGTTTTCTGAATAAGCTGTGAAAGCAACATGTATCTGGTATTTGTCTACCAGAAACCAATGACACAATGTGTTCCCCATAACCATAAAAAGAATTCCCATGCTTCATTAATTTGTCATTTTATTAGTATTTATTTCTCTTGATGCCCATTCAAAACATTGCATAACCCACCTAAAAACTGGTGAAAGGGGATTTTTATTCAAGTGATAAAATGTGATGTGTTTTCCTTCTGCTGTAAGTTTTATTTCTTAATTTTCAGATTAGGATGCTTAGTTCCTTTCAATCTATCAAATAAAGTAGTAAGTAGATGTAATCAATCAGATTTTAGTGTTTGTTCTTCTTTGTAGCTTTCAATGTATTGAAAGCTAAAAGTCTTCAATACATTGTGGTATGGTGGCAGAAAAAAAGGTGTTTTGTAAGCTGAAATAGAAAAAGCAATTTATAACAAGAGAAACAGTTCAATAAATAAAAACTTATTAAGAGTTTTTGCTTTTGCTTGTTGAATTATCAAAGTAATTGTAGATACAGCGTATCTGCAAAGTAATTGCATATAACAAAGGTGCTGATATAGATAAACTTTAGAGAACTTCACTTTTGATTCTCTACAAAAGGCTTGCCAGAGAACTATTAGAAGACACATATGGAGGCACATATGGAGGACAACATATTGTACACCAAGCAGCCAGTTTCTTGTGAAGATTTGCTTCCAAGTGAATAATAGCCATTGTAGGTTTATCTCTCCCACAACAGCATCTATATAAATTGATATGTTTAATTAAATATTTATTTTTCAGAATTATATGTATCTGATTAAATAAATTGTAGATCACAAATACTTAAATGATAATACTGGTAGTTCTGTTAGGCTTGCAGGTCCTAAAGAACCTTAATTTTAACCAATGTATACATCTTTGAGACTGATCCATTAGAGCAAACAGGGAAATTACCCACAAAATTCATTTACCCACAGGCAGTCACTTCCTATTTTCATCTTTACTTATACAATTCCACATCAAAGTCTTGGATATGAGCTTCGTTTTTAATAATTCTTTCCATGAGGTATTTATAGAGGTCACCAGAACTCTTAGACACTCAAAATTTCTCTTTCAATAAAGAAGCAATGCAAGAATGAAGGCGTGGCTACTTTATTCTGGGGAATCTGAGGACAAAAATGCAGCAGGGACATTTTGCAAAATTAATGGAATTATTTTTTTCCCTAGAATTGGAGGCAAGATCTTAGTTTTTAAAATCCCATTGAAGCTCTTCAGGAAATTGAGTAGTGTATTTTTTACTTCAAAAAGGTGGGTTAGCCACAGCTCAGGAGACTAAAGTTTGCCCCATGTCTATTATACAGTAGAAAATATTGATCAATTATGGAGTTCAAATTCTTTGCCCTGGCCAATGAATTCATACCTGTTAGGAACTGGTCTAGAACCAGAATCCTACTGGCCATTTTTTCCTCTGCTCTACCAGTTCCAACAGATATGAGCTAATGTCTACTCAGAATAAATCCTACTGGATTTAGTGGCTCTTAATTCCCATGAGTGTTCCTTTAAGGGAAGCTCTTTTTTTCTATGTGGAAGAAATATAATCATTTTTGGTGCACAAAACCAATTTTTAAGGGAAACCAACCAAATGAATGTAACTAACATGCATATTTTCCTTGTAAATACTAGAAAAGGAAATTTAATTAGCAGTTAAACCACAGGAAATGGAAAAGAGAGGATTGTCTTGATTCTTTTGGTAGTATGCTACTGGTTCAGACTGGTTCAGCCAAACCGATAGTAAAAAAAGCCTACCATGATCAGCTCAGGAGGAAAAAGAATCAGCTGAGGAAAAAGAAGAGAAAAGCGCAGGATCAGCCCTCCCACCTGCCTCTGCACTTTTCTCTTCTTTATCCTCTCAGCTGATTGGTGCTGCAGGCCTCATGTGGTATGGGGAAAGTTGTGCACACATGTTAGGTCCGGGTGCAAGCGCGCCGGATCACCAAGGTAAGATCCCAATGCTGCTTTACTCCCAGTGAAAAATATATTCTATTTTTGAATAATAGAGGTCTCAATGGCCATAATGCAGTGAGATCCCATCAACATTTACCTTTCACCTGCCTTGGGTGCATTACTTGCCACATGTCTATAAAGATTCTCAATCATCCAGGTCATGGTTGTCTCTTACTAGATGGGCAGAAATCACATGAAAAGAAATATTTCAAAGAATGGTACTCAACGAATATTTAGCATAATATGAAAGATATCTGTATATAACCCAAAATTTCAAACATTTGTTGATATTTGCAGATGATTTAAACAATAAAAAAAACTCTTTGTAATAGGAAATTCCATACCAAAATAATCAGAAACAGGAAATTAAACGGTGCAAAAGTTTAAATAAATTTCTTCATTGCTGTCCAGTGTACCATGAAAATACATTTATTTAAATGTGTAATGATAATGATGATAATGATAATTAATAAATAAATGATAATGATAATCAATTAATGTTATTAATTATTCATTAATAGTTAATAAAAATAACAAAATAGATGCAAAACTACATTAATTTAACATTAACTTCCATTTGGAAACTTAGGAAATGATCTAATTTGCAATTGCTAAACATATATGATTCCAGCATGTCAAAGGTGGTATTTATTTATTTATTTTGATTTTGATTTGTCAATCGCTTACAAGATAATAGGTATAAGTATAAACATAGTTATGAATACATGAAATGGATACATATAAGAAAAGTAAAAAGAAACAATAGGACAGGGCGGTAAGCATGTTGGTGCGCTTATGCACGCACTCTACAGACCTCTTAGGAAAGGGGTGAGGTCAATAGTAGACAGTCTAAGGTTAAAGTTTTTGTGGTTTGGGGAAGAAGGCACAGTCAGGCAGAGTATTCCAGACAATGACCACTCTTGCTGAGAGTTTGTATCTATTGTATGCTCTTGTATTGTTATGGTTGAAGCTGAAGTATTCATTGACAGGTAGGACATTGCAATATATGATTTTATATACTATATTTAGACCAGACCGAAGGCGGCATAGTTCTAGGTTTTCTAGGTCTAGAATTTCAAGTCTGGTGGCGTAAGGTATTCTGCAATAAGTAGAGGAGTGGAGAACTCTTCTTGTGAAATATTTCTGGACTTTCTCAACTGTGTTAATATCAGATATGTAATGTGGGTTCTAGACTGTTGAGCTGTATTCAAGTATTGATCTAGCAAATGTTTTGTATGCTCTAGTTAGTAGTGTGATATTTATTTGTTAAGATTTGAAGTTGCCATTTGTTTGACCATTCTGATACATAGTCAAGATCTTTCTGAAGGGTACCAGTATTATCTGTGGTATTGAACAGCTTTACATCATCAGTGAAGAGAACGCAGTTGCTCTTAATATGATCACAGAGGTCATTTATGTAGAGTATGAAGAGAGTTGGTCCTAGAACAATGCCTTGGGGGACACCACTGTTGACAGGTTCAGAATTTGATAGAACCCTCCCAATTTTGACCATTTGTGTCTGCTTGACAGGAATGCTTCTATCCAGTTATGCAGGTGTCCAGAGATACCATAAGATTTTAGTTTTAGGAGTAGTTTGTCATGTACCACTGAATCAAAGACTTTACAGAAGTCTACATAGATTGCGTCTATTGCTTTGCCCTGATCAAGTTGTGTAGTCCATATGTTGCAGATTGCAGGATAGTTTTTTTCTGAAACCAAATTGTTTATTAGAGAGTAGGTTGTTTGTCTCTAAGTGGAGGATAATGGATTGGTTAATAATTTATTCCATGACTTTACAGGTGACGTAGCAAAATTCAGCAGGTTCTGTAGAACTGGTAGTGGAAATTTTGAGTAGTTCAGAGAACCAGCAAATATCACCTCTGACTGGAGATTTTACAGTATCTTTCCCTGTCATGCTCACCAACACACACCCGGTAGTAAAAGAAAATTGAATTCCACCACTGCAGCATGTCCTTATAATCCAGATAACACAGACATTCATGCCCTGCTGCCTTAAGGATAGAGTGTCTTGTCTAGGACAAAGTTTCTCTAAAGATCATTGCCAGACCCATCCCTGTCTTGGACTTTCATCCTGTAGGGCCCCAAACACAAGAGGAGAGGTCTCAGAGAGGGTAGCAATTGGAACCTACTTAATTTGTATTTAAGGCATTTAGAAGATTATATAAATGTTCATCAGGATAATCCCACTTTGTTGTTATTTAAAATAAATAAAAATAAATAAAATGCACTAAAATATATATTTCTACTTTACAATTAATTACCTTCCCTACATGGTGATGGGCACCATGTCTTTTAATATCAGTCTGTTCTAACAACTTGCTTATCTCTAGGACACTGGACTTCTGGAGGTTTAACCTTGATGCAATGCTGCATGAACAAAATTAGGACTAAAAGTTTCCTTTTTTTTAAAGTTAAGGACCTGATCCAGATCAGACTGCTAACACAGATAATTTAGGACTGAAAAAGATAACATTCTGATAAAAACTGTATTGTATGTTGTTTCGACCTGATCTCTTTTTCAAAGAGAATGGGACAGTAAGTAGCTATTGATCTTCCTCAAAGATATGTATCCTTTGCAATAAAACTAAAAATAGGACTTTTTGCTCTTCTGACTTAACAATGTTACAGCTCAGCATCATATTATAAAATAAAAAATATTTTGAAAAATGTATTACAGTGAGTCTTACTGGCCCTATCACTTTTAGCAGCTTTGTGTCTTTTTAAAATCAAAACTGTTTTATGTGCAGACTAAGAAACCTGGAAGTCTTTTATTCATGCTCAAAGAACAAAACCAAAAGTAAAGGAAATGTGGTTCAAAACCAAGATGTTGGAAGAGAAGATAGCTTTAAGGCTTAAGCATAAAATACACAGATACACATTTTATATACGCACATACTGTATAGCCATGCAAGCATTAAAAACTGCCTATTTATCACAGAAGCTTTACTCTGTGAACTGTATTTGTCCTGAACCAAAAAATGTCCTTGAAATAACAATCTGAAGAAAATGTAATATAAAAGGACAAATAGCAGTTTGGATTTGAGAAACTTAACGTGTATTCGTTTCAAAAAGTAGAATAAGAACTCTGTAAACAGAATTTATATGCTGTTTTGTGAGAGAGACATTTTTCTTCTCCTTCCTCCTATATATCATGTTATCACCACACATATATTAATTCACGAATTCTGGATTAACTCTGGAATTGGCAGCCAAAGAAATCACATTGAGGGATGCAGTGCATAAATCATAGTACTGGAATTATACATACTACATACCCATGTTTCCCCGAAAATAAGACCAGATCTTGTATTATTGTTCCAAAAGACACATTAGGGCTTATTTTCTTTGTTAGGTCTAATTTTTGAGAAAATGCTGCACTAGATGTGTTCATCTGATTGACTAGCTTAACTGGGGCTTATTTGGGGTTAGGCTAATATTACGAGCATCCTGAAAAATCATCCTAGGGTTTATTTTTCAGGTTGGGCCTTATTTTTGGGGAAACACATTATGTAGGAAAGAAAATGAATTATTTTCATTATCTTCTGGCCCTCATGACAGTCCAAAATTGGACTTAGATAGTAAATAATAAACGCACTGAGGAAACTAAAGGAAATAAAAATTGGTGTTTTATTCATTTTATGCAATGGTTAATAGCAACTTTAGGATAAGTTTCCAGTTAGGATTAAAAAGAAGGTGGATATTTTGCTGGCAGTGGATCCATAACAAAATTGATACTGTACTGCTTGGAATCAATATTTTTTATATTTGGCTTTCCCAGAATAAAAAATAATCCATAGTGCCCAGGAGATATTTATTCTCTAAAATTATTGAGAAGGCTGAAAGGATGCTTTTAACATCCTTTCTCTCATTCTCTCTCTTCTCCCTCACCCTGCCCTGAAATCTTTGCTTACTCCAGTCTGACCTTGAGCTTTTTTCTGTAGATTTTCGGTTTAAAAGCCAGTGCAGAAATATACAAAACAGGAAATCTGCTCTGAAAATAAAAATTTAGCTGAAAAGACAGCTCTCTGTCTCCCACTCAGGAGTCATAACTGGCATATGGTTAAAAAAAAAAGTAGGTTATCCTCTTTCCTAGCTTCAGGAACTACAACTATGAATCTTATCATATGGTCAGTTCTGCAATTTCTCATTAAATATCTGGAGTGATATATGGGGTCAAAAATGCTATAGTAAAATAAAAGCTCAGCCAAAATGAATTTTAGCTTATCTTAAGAAACTATATTCTATCACATTTCTTGAAATCTTACTCGGAGTGAACACTGATCATGGGAGACTGAACTATGAGATAGAAAAAATTCTTAAAATAAAACATCAAAACCCAATCACCAGTGAGAAAGCTTTTTATTTAGCAGAATAGCTAATTCATTCTGTAACATTTCTATTTCCTGTCATTTCATTTACACACTATTGTTAGAACTTAGAAATGCTGATAAAAGAGAAATGAATTAGCATATCTAACATTCTACTCTGATATTTACCCTTAGAGTACAGATTTATGTGATTTGCAAAACACCTTTTTTTACTGGTAGACGTAGAAGTTGCTGCTATTATCTTCTCACAAATCCCAGGAGCTTTCATGGCTGATTGCACTCATGACTAATTAGAATTATGATTTTCATAGAGGCCTCCAGACCTCACTCTGTCATCAGAATGTAGAAGCGAATATACCATTTCTAAGTTATCATCCTCATGAATATTCTTATTGGAGATTTTAATGGCTTTTTAATCCCTGTGTTATTATAAGCATTATTCAAGATATCATAAATGAATTTACTTAAATAAAATACTCCACCTTCCCTCCAAAGCATAGAAAGTTATACTAAAATTACACTGGACTCTATAGTGGAAAAAATAAATATAGCAAATAAAATGAAGGCTGCAAGGTTTTCCACTACCTTTGATGTTGTGGAGCGGCGGAATAACCTGAGGCAAACACGGAACAAACTTCAGCTTTTACTTTATTGTAACAATAAAGGGTTGCCGCGGCTGCCATGCTAACAAGGCAGCCAGCTGGCAGACAACAGCTGATGCTGTTTGACAGCTCCCTTTTATAGCCGGCTGTCAAATGGCATCAGCCAATAGGAACGGTCCGTGTTCCCGCTGGAAACACGGACCGGGGTGAAGACTTCAGCTCAGTCTTTTCCGAATGCCACATTTGAGATGTGACCAGTTTCTTTGTCTAATTCTATCTGAACCAAATAGACTCTTCTGCCCCCAGACAGGCCCCCCACAGTTTCATCTAAACAAAAGAAGCCTTCTCATCAACTCATAGAACAATTGAAGGGCAGCCTTTAAAAAGTGCAGCATAATAACAAGCTGACAAATTCTGAGATTAATCTTTACATAGCCTGATACCTCAACACTCCATCTTCCTTTAAGAAGGGACTTCACTTTAATCCTTTTAAAAGGACTGCTTTGCTTTCTACAATAGAAATAACCCCAGGGACATCAACAAGGACCTATTTAATGTCTCCAAAATTGGCCAGTTAATCAGATATCTAATATTCTTGCCTTGTAGCCCTCAACTTCTGTAAACAAAATTCTTTCCTTTCTCACTGCTGAGGGGAAGGAAACTCTAATTTGAAAAGAATCCCATCCATTTGGGCTAGTCTTGGCTGTTCATGTGGGGAAAACAGGAAAAGGAGGGAGTATTAGGTATGCTATTTAATGCTAAATACCTATATCAATACCTACCTCAATACCTATATCAATGATTAGATAATCAATTTCTAAAAATAATTAATTTGTCAATTGTTCAATTGATTTATTGTTCTAATTGATCAGTGTGATTAGAGTGTTTAATGCAAACAGTGTGATTACTGATTAATATAAAAAACCAGGCTTAATGTAATTTAATTGATTAGTAAAATTAGTGATTCAGTGAATTTAATTGAACAGTGTATTTAACAATTAATGTAATTAATTAATTAGGCTGATTGTTGCTTAGCATAATTACTTGACTAGAGAGATTATTGTAATTGATTAATTGGTGTGATATTGGCTTTATTGATTACCCAAAATTGTTTTATTAAGCAATTTAATCAACATACTATCTCAACAAACCCACCATGCCAATAAAAAAATCCAATACCAAACCACAACCTAAAAAAGAAATCCCCACCAATGAACCACAACACTCCTGCACATGCTTTATATGCTTTGTAACTCTAAAGGTTAATGAAAATTCCATCAAATGTTCTTTATGAGAAAAATACGCTCATCATGACTGCCTGGAATTACCCAAGCAAATGACTCAATTCCTAGAAACATCCAATTTTGCATTTCCTTTTTTTTGCCCACCGTGCAAACCCAAACCGGACAAACATATAGCCCTGTTTGAAAGAGTTAACTCTATAGAAACACGAATATCATCCCTTGACACCATGGTAGCATCCCTGGACACTTTAAATGAAAGATTAACTAACCTTGGGGGGGGGAAAAAAGACACAACACAAAAACCTGAACATCCAATAGCTACAAACCAACAATTACAACCTAATCCAATAGCTACAAACCAACAACTGCAACCTAATCCACAAGAAACCATAAATCCAACAAATAATGATATCCCAATCCTCGTCATAGAAGCTGTCGAGCGCAAATGAACGCATCCTAATGCCATCTTATTTGGTCTAGATGACATCAATAATAATGATGATATCACAATTGTCCGCAACATAATCTTTGACAATTAAGCATCAACCATCTCCCCTGATGAAATACTTGACATTTCTTGCATTGGCCGAGAGCTCAAAAATAGAGACGGCTCTGTGGCCCCACGCTTCTGCAAAGTCTTTTGCAAAAATGAATTCAGCAAATGTAAATTCATTTATACTATAAATTCCATGGTTATATTTTGTAATTAGGTTTAGCAGCTCTCATAGATCACGTTGTTCTTTGGCTTCCACCTTTCCACCTACTGCACCTTCTTCTTTTTCAATCACCATTTGGCAGTCCTCTTGGAATTTAATTAGTGAGATTTCTTTTTCTGCCTCTTCCTCTTTCCTCCAAAAATTCTGTATAAAATAATTCCGCTTTCTCAATTGAGTCAATTCTATGTCTCTGTTCTTGCCATGTGAACATTAAACCTTCTGGAATCAGCCATCTATAATTCACCTCTTTTTAAAGTAGCATTTTAGTTAGGAATCAATATTCTCTTCTTATCTCTCTCACTCTTCTGGGTATTTGTTTCAAGACCACAATCTCCTTGTCTTTATATTTCAATGTTTTCTCTTTTGCCACTTGCAATATTTGCATTTTAACGGCTTTCTTTGTAAATCTAATGTGAACTTCTCTTGGTAAGCTATTTCTCATCACATATCTTGTGAAAACTCGATAAACCTCATCTATTCCGTCCATCATCTTCTCTTGAGTTATTTCCAAAGCTTCAACCAATATTTCTATCATTATCTCAGCTAAGTTTTGTCCTTTTTCTTCCTCTACATTTTGGAATCTAAGATAGAATTCCGATCTATCTATCTCCCATCTCAACATACCACTTTTATCTTGTTCAACCACTGTTAATCTATTATCGATATCTCCAATCTTCTTGTCTCTTTGTTTATCTTCTTCAATTTTTTGGAATCTCTCATCATACTTCAACATCATTTGTTGGATGTTCTGCACTTTTTCATTGGTTTTCCCTGTTCTTTGTTCAATGTTCTCTGTTCTTTGTTCAGTGTTCTCTGTTCTTTGTTCAATGTTCTCTATTCTCTTTTCAATATTCTCTGATCTTGCTTGAATATTTTGAATTCCTTGCATAATCATCTGCAGATCACCTTTTCTTGTTCTTTTTCTTGCTTTAACATTGTATTGAACGTTGTCCCCCAGATGGTGGAGAGGAGGAAGTAGAAGTTGAAGAACCAGGAGCTGTTAGTTTCCTACTCATTTTAAGCAATTCAAAATCTTCAGGTTCTTCTAAACCTTAATCCAATTGTGAAATAACCAATTGTAGTTTGAAATAAAAATAGTAGAAAAAAGAAGCCAAACAGTAATGATAAAAAAAAGAAGACGGAAAAAAAGGGAGGACAAAATTTCTTCAGGTTCTTGTATACCTTAATGCAATTGGTGGTTAGATGAAGAAAAAGGCTTGAAAAAGGAAAGGAAAGGAAAGGAAAAATTCTTTAGGTTCTTCAATACCTTAATCCAATTGAAAGATCTCAAATAGAAAAGAGTGCATAAAAATAAACCAGAAAGGTAGATGAAAAAACAAAAATACCAGGAAAGGAGGGGAAAAAAGGCTATTCCCTTTAAAAAAAGATAATATTAATACTAAAGCTTTCCCTTTAAAATAAAAAGCAAGCATAGAGATTGGATTTTGAAAGAAAAAAAAGAAAAACAAAGACAAGCTCCAACAAAGCCAAAGATCCAAATAGCTATTGCAAAAAAAAAAAAAAAGATAAAATGAAATAAAATAAAATAAAGCTGGTGAGGAGGGATAGCACAACTTAGAAAAAGTAAAAAGAGCAGACTGCACTTTGTTTAATTATCCAAGGCTCTTATTATAACTCTCTTCTCCAAAACCTTATCACCTTTTTTTCTCCTAGGTTTCAACCCCCGACTCCAGCTGTTGATAGAAACCCAGAACAGCACCTGCAATAATACTCTCGCATGCTCTTCCCTCTATCTTATCAAATAGCAATGTCCTTGAAAAAAAGTCTCAGTTCTTTCTTTCTCAGCTTTGTCTGGTCACAGGAGAAATAGAATATTTCCAAGCCTCTAGTTGGCAGTGTTACAAAGTTTCTTTGCTTTCACTTTCCTGCTCCTTTTCCAAGCAAAATATAATAAGAATTAATAAAAAAAAGAAAAAGATATTTTAAAAAAAGAAATAACTAAAAGGGAGTCTCTAGCCTAAAATGTTACAAAATCAAAAAGGAGAAAAAAAATAGATGGAAAAGAAAAAAACCAGTCCAGTTTCAAAATCTAAGATCATGTATAGAAAACCCAGCAATGAGAAAAAACCATTACTTTGACATTCCTGTTTAAAATAGCCACTTAATCACTTCTGTCAAAACTTTTACAGATTCTTTCTTTTCCTTAGGGTGTCCTTTCAGATCTTAAAATAAAAAAAAAAGTTCTCACCAAACCGGCACACTCTCTCTTTCTGTTCTCTTTCGTTTCGGAGCTGTCCCAACTTCAGCAGCTTTAATGGCTGTCTCTTTGCCACTGGCAAGAAGAGCTTCTCCTGGATCTACCAGGGACTTTGCGGTATCCCTGGGATCGACAGGATGCGCTCTTCACTTTCACTGTCTCTTCAGGACAGTTTAGATCTGATAGGACCATCCAGGAGCAAAGATATTGGCAGCGATCTCAGACCTCCAAGATCGCATGCTGTATCATTGCGACGCCTGCGACACCCTCCCCTTCCTTTCTTTCTTGTTCTTCACTTTTTATTTTTATTTTCTTCCCTTTCTTCAAGTTTAATTTGTATTAATTTTTGTATTGTAAATAATTTTAATAAAAATTATATTAAAAAGGAAATATTTCACTGTTATTATCACAGAAGACACCAGCAGCTATATCCCCTTTGTTTGCATTGATTTTGTTCTTACAGTTTTACAATGTTTTCAACTATTACTTCTTATGATATTCTATATTAACTGCAAATACAAAATACTTTCCAGAATCATTCTTTCTATTATTTATATTGATATTATTGTAGTTTTTAATTAGCATTTGTAACCTAAAAGTATATTTATATTAGTAGCCCAGTACTACCATCCTCAATTTGAAAATATCCTCTAGAGATAGATATCTGGTAATCTATCCTTGTCTGGAGAGAAAGACTTGGAACATACAATGTAACCTACAATGTAACACAAATTCCAGGAAGAGAAAGAAGCTGGTAGATTTTTCTTTATTATATCCTAATCATTGTAAGTCCCTGTAATTTCAATGTGCATATATATGTATGCACATGTGTGTGTGTAAGTATGAATCAAGCCTATTATTTTTATTTATTATTATCATTTTAAAACATTCACCCTCTTTTTCCATCAAACAATTTCAAAGTAGCTTACAATAATATATGAAATATACCTACAATAAATATACCGGTATGTATTATTTAGATAGATAATACAGCAACTGTTCTATTGAATTCAATGGAGCTTACTTTTACATGCCTTAACAAGTTTTACAATATTTTATAACATTTCTACATTACGTGATCAAAACCAGAAGTGAAAATAACAGAATAACTCTTCAATTGTTTAACATGCATACAATATTGAAAGTATAATTAAAATCTTCAGAGAGGCTATAGTTTCCCTAGTTATAATTTCTCTTAAAACACACTTTGCAAAAAGGAATGAGAGAGTGAGGAAGGAAAAACTATTCTATAGAATCCAAAATATATTATGCTCAGTTAACAAGTATGTTTATGTGAGAAGAGGAATAAGTCTATGTTAAATAAAAGGACCATAGTTCAACAATAAGTCATATATCTCACCTCTCCAGAGTCCACTAAACCAAATTCCCAATAGATAATAGATAAAGCTTGGAAAGATTTCCATGCAATGTCATAGCTTAGACCTTAAGTTTCTTTTTGGACATATATCATAATACACAGTCAAGGAAAATGACAGCAATAGATTAGAATATTTTTTACCAAAATTTTTTTCATAAAGTTAAGGAGTTTGTCTTGTATTTTCTCAATAGTCTTTGAGGCAGTAGATAAAGACTTTGTCATTAACCATCATATTTTAAACTTTCTTTGGTTTAGCAGACTTCATAGGAGGGAGAGAAGATAAGTTAGACTAATAAAAGCAAGAATACTCAAATTCCTGTTTTCTATGTGCTTTTCTATGTATATATACATTCCCAAAAGAAGAAGATCTTATAGCATCATACCATGACACTGCTTTGATCAGAATGACAAAGCCACTGATATTCTACAAACAACTAGGCTTTGAATTCTCCCTGTGAAATGTACTTTTAAAATTCAGTAACTAATGGTCTCACATTGCATTAACTGCAATTCATTTAATGTAGCAATTTAGTTTCCTCAGTCAATCTTTTTGAAATTAATAAAATTTGCTTTTTAAAATGTCTTGATCCAAAAGCTGAATAATGTGTATTGACTAAAAGAAATAAAAATGAAATAAATGAAATTGGCCAAATTAGAGAATATGAACAATTAGCTTGAAAATCCAGTAATTTCACAAAATACAGAGAAACATAGACATAAACTAGCATACTCTCTATGCCTGATTTTCCTTTTAAGGATTTTATGGTTGGATGGCTTGATGCAGCCTAACATGTGAGATTGGAAGGTTCTGGGAATTTTCATCAAGGACTGACATACTAACATCTTAATAGTAAAATACTATTGCAGGAAACCGATGTCCCCTTTTCAATTTTTCCCCTATTATTCCATCTATGTCTCCTGGCTCTTTGCTTGCAATTAGCAAAGTCATTTTCATAATGTTTAGCAGGATACTATACACTGCCTATGGGTAAGCTTATAACAATTTTTATGTTTAGCTGTTCAACTATTAAAATTAATTTCTCTGGAATCTTCTGGTTTGAAGGGCTTCAACGACAGACAGAAATCCGCAATCTTATGCAGTTTCTGTCTGGGCTTGCCACTGGAGCACCCTGAGCCGGCTGGTTTCGGGGCTAAGCCACCCCGTAGAGGTGGTGAAGAGGGAGGAGACCACCAGCAGGGTCGAGGAGAACCGCATCTCTCCTCCTCAGCTGGCCATTACTCCCTTTCCCGAAGGCGGTTGCAGCAGTGGTCAAAAATGGCCACCACAAAGGAGAACTCAACTGGAAAAGAATGTGCAGGAGGAAGATAAGAAGTGAAAGTTTTGGCTGACAGGGTTAAATTGTAAAAGCAACAACCAAGGTACCCTGGAATTTAAACTTACAAAAAATAACATCGCTCCCAAAGAAGAGTCAGAAGCAGCGAAGGAAAGTGAAAAGGGAAAGGTTTGGCCTTTTTTTTCTTCTCTCTCCTTCCCTATACTGAAAACTAAGAGACTTAAATAAGAAATTGGAAAAATCCGCTTTGACATCAATAGGCAATTAAGCTGAAAATAAAACAAAATGCCAAAGGGATAATAAAGATTTCTGGACATTAAAAACTTTCTTTTTCATAAGCAGGAAGGGAGAGAAAAAGAATAAGGGCAGGATCTGGAAGAGGGAGGAGACTGCCTGGAATTAAATAGAATCTAAAGTAAAAGTTCAACAAGACTTCTAAAAAATACATTTTAACTGAAACTTTGCAACTAAAGAGTAACCCCCAGGAAGAGAAGGTGAAAAAAAAGAGCAAAAAAGAAACAGCTTGCATGTATTTGGACTATTTGGTGATCTTTGGATTTTTGGTTATTATATTTGAATGACTAAAATCAATCGGGTGGTACCATTGTATAAATTTTTAAAATTTATACAATGGTAAAACTTCTGGATGAATTGAAAATGGAACTTAAAAAGTACAAAGAAGAGGCACAAGAAGGGAAGGGTTCTTTTGGCTTCATTTTTCAATTCTTAGAAATGGAGATTTGGAACTATGAGAAACAACAAGAAACGACTGCAAAACAAGAAGACTGGGACAAAGAAGAAGCCATCTTAATGAACAAGTAATTTTATGTGGGGAAGAAAAAGGAAAGGGGGGAAAGAGAATGGAGAATTTAAGACTTAAAAATACAACCAAAGAAAAGAAAAATAATTCGAAAAATAAGTATAATACTGGAAAACAACAGAAAAGGGGAATACAGAAGAGAGAAATAGAGATAGAGAGACAAGGGGGTAAAAAGGGGAGAGAGAAGAAGAGAGGGAAGAAGGAAAGGAAAAGAAGTTACAAAGGACCAGAGCAAGATATAGAGAACAGGACCTATTTAGAGATAATGGGTGAAAATCTAACTGAAAAAGGGATTCTGTAAAGGTACATAAGATTGTATTGTTATATTAGTAATAGAAATAACTTTAGAAAATTGGAAGCAACGTATGATTAAAATGAGGGATGAAATAGTTAGTGTAATTTAGTGAAATGTTTGTGAATAAAATAAGTGAAATAAAATAAATGAGAAAATTGAATTAGGAAGGGAATATTAATATTAATGATAGAATTGACTTGGAATGGAATGTTGTTTTAATTATATACATTTATAATTTTTTTTCTTTTTTTAAGAATACAGTGTGTATTTTAAGAATGTACCAAGCAGAATCCGAATGGAAGTTGTGTATTATATTGAATGTTACAACTTTAGTGAAAAGATATAAAGGCATCATACTCCAATCAGTAACTACAGGAGAAATTTTGTTTAATGAGAAAAGATAATAGATAATTGAAACAGGACAGACAAAAAAATATAAATACAATGATTTGAATTGAGATGAGATAATTAAAATAAAATTGAGAAAATTAAAAGAGGGGAGAAGCTATGCAGAAAATGTAAAATAGTAATAAGATATGGAATAGAATATAAAAATGAGCATGAACCTGAATTTATGTCTGTATGAAGAAATGTAACCCAGGATTATGCTGCTTTCAAAAAAGATGTTTTATTTGTATTTTTTTTCTCTTTGTGAAAACTCAAATAATTTTTTTTTTAAAAAATTCCCCCATAGCATTTGCATTATTTAAAAATTGATATTAACATTATCTAAAGATATCTACACAATCTTATATAAATTTCATAACTGAGACAAGATCTCATTAAAATTGATGCAGGAGTTAGTTCAAATCCCATTTATTTCAACTGAATCCAAATCTTAGCTATGCATTTAGATTTACTAGGCAAAATGTAGATGACCAAGCTGAGGGATCAAGTGCACCATCAATTTGAAGTCCCTTCATGACCCCAACAGATCTAAATTCAGCCCAACTTGAATTCTGTTGAATCTTATCTACTGTCAATTTGCATTGATTTAAATTGTCCAGCTTCTTGTTTAAAGGTAGCATGAAATAAGTCCATTTGGACCTAACTCTGGCTCTTGATTTCATGAACTTAACACAGTAATAAGGTAAAAGGGAAATATTTGCTGAAACAATATGAAATGCCCTCAAAAGTCTGGATCTACACACAAGGATCAGATATCAAAGTCTTGAAATCTCAGGTTATATAATGTTGATGAATGTGATTCTCAAACCTTTATTCTGTTACCTTTTATTCAAATATTTCTACGAAAATGGAAATGACTCAAGAAGAGCTGATGAACTGCAGGCATTTTACTTACAGAGAACCCACTGTAGTACCCAGCAAGCCAAACAGCTGGAGAGCAGATACCTACATGAACAAGTCAAGCAGAATGGGTGTCCACAATCATTTGTCACAAGATGTCTGTGCAATATAGTGGGGAGAGAAAGAATCCAAGTACAAGACCAACCACATGCCACACACTGCCATATATCAAAAATATTATGGAAGCTACAGAACATAGCCTCTGAGATCTGCAAGTGGGGATCGCATACTGCCAAGAGACTACCACATGAGGACAAATGATGCATTGTAAAGATCTTTTGGAGGTAGGAGATACTTCCAATGTAATCTACTGAATTCCCTGCATGGATTGCCCCTGTGAGGAAGCTAACCACCAGATTTCAAGAACACAAGTGAGTTGTCAGATGAGAAGACCCAAACTCATTGGTAGCCTCACACTGCAATGTACAAGAACAAACCAGTGGTGGTATGCTACTGATTTGGACTAGTTTGGCTGAACCGGTAGTAAAAAAAAAACCCTCCAAGGATCAGCTGAGAGGACAAAGAAGAGAAAAGGGCAGGAGTGGTCCTCCCCACCTGCCCCTGCGCTTTTCTCTTCTTTATCCTCTCAGCTGATTGTCACTGCAGGCCTCAGCTGGTGTGAGGAAAGCTACATGCACGAACCGGTAGTGGAACAGGTAGGATCCCACTGCTGGAACAAACATTCAATTTTGCAGCTACCATGAATGTTAGATGAACAGGCACAAATACAAACAGGAAAGTGATTGAAGCCTGGGAAACAGGCCATTCATCAGTCAACAGGAGTGCCGATTCACCACAAGCCTATCAAGTACACTGAAGGTGAAGGCTGGGCAGCAGAAGTAAGTGACAGCTAATGACTTAAAAGCTGAACATCAACACACACACACAGACAGACAGACAGACAGACAGATCAACTTCTAAAAAGCCACTTACAACAGTCACTATAAAAACCACACACAGAACAGCACACACTCTGATAGTGAGAAGTTCCCTGATGCTCCAGCATGAGTCCAAAAGCTTGGAAGACAAAACCTCTAGTCCAGTCTGACTCAGATTGGATCCTGCAACATTAGCCTTTATTCACCATTTATTTTTACTTTATATCTGGAAAACTACCTTTCCATTTATCCCAGTGATTATTAATGGTTTTTGCCACAGGGATGCTTGTTTTATTTTATTTTGTTTTATGTAACTCTTGAGAACAGTAAGAGATGGCAAGTGATGCCATTGATTGGGAGGGCTGATTGGGGAGACGCTTTTTCTAATTTTGAAAGGTATTTTTCAGAGAAAAAAAAAAGTATCAAACTAGAAGAATTTAAGACATTTTATTTCCATGTCTGGGATAAAACAGAAAACCTCTAGGGGTTTCTGCGAAAACCTTTAGGGGTTTTCTCAGTCTAACTTATAAAAATATGAGTTGGGAACTTTCACAAGCAATGAAAATCTGGCTGAACTGGGGAAAATGACAACTTATGGCAGTACCATACCTGTGTTAAAAGTATATTTCAGGCAGTTACTGAAGCCCTACTGTCAATAATAAAAATGTCAATAGCTATAGAAGGTTTAAAACAATGAACTAAATGAGTATAAGCATAAGAGTTTAAAAGGACTGATGGAACCAACCTATACAACCTTATATACTAGGATAGAAACATCGTAACTCATACCATGCATGGAAGGATAAATTTAATAGCAAAGAATGGATAGAATGGAAAGCTGAGGTTATATGTAATTCAGTTCTGACATTCAATCCTGACTGATAACAGAAATGCCATTAGCAAAATTGGAATTCAGGCAGACAGAAAAAGTACCAAGCATAGCCAATGCATAGGCTATGGTCAATTAGGACAGAGGGAGACAATTTATCCCAGTGATAGATTATAGTGATCATAATACACTACCAATAACTCTTGTAAGTAGAAAGTAGAATAAAACAATAACATAATTTTAGGTACCAGGGAATACAAATTTATTTGGGAGTAAGTCAATTAAATTAAGTGGGCGTCTACTTCTATGCAGAATTAAGCAATGTTTATTGAGGCTGATAGTGCAAAGAGGGAGGGGATGGCACAAGATATTGGTTTTATCCCCATCTTTCTTAATTAAGAAGCTAATAAATCTTGTGTGCAGTGTAGTACAATCCTTCAATCATGTAACTGAATAGCTTTTTGTCTTGGTGATCCTCTGATGGAGGGGAAAAATGTGATCTCTCCACCACTCCTTCCAGCCATCTATATCGCCTAATTAGGTCATTGTCCCATGCAGAGAAAGTGCAGGGTTAAGAACAAGCTTATAGTAAGAACACTTCTCCAATCATAGGTTCCAAATACGACAGGATGAAAGATGCCTTTAAAGTCATATTCTGAACAAGTGCATATTTTTAATCTATCTCCTGTTATATGGCTTCCCCTCTGATAGGCTCGGGGTTACTGCCTGCATAATTTCATCTCATTGCTGCTTTTGTGGAAGGAGGACAGTACAAAGCCAGAATAGCTTGAAAGGATGGCCTTTGCTAAATATCCATTGAGAGGATGGGAAGAAGAAGAACAGGGCTAGACTGCACTTTATTATTAGGCTGGGGCAAGGTAACTCAGATTCCCCTTATGATTCTCTTTGTCAGAGAAAAAAACCAATCTGATTTGCCTTGATGGAACCCTTTGCTTTACTTCTGGCTTTTGTGGCACTCGAGAGGGCTGAAAATATATTCTCTGCCTCCAATTTTCAGAGAAAAGTAGCAAAAAAAAAAAGTCAGTTCCACATACAAATTGAGAGGTTTCTGTGCAGCTGTTACAGATCAGAAACATCTTCTCATTTTTATTAATTATGAAAGTGCTGGGGAAGTTAGGTGGCTTTACTGTTTATGGCAGGGGTAAAAGAACAACAGTGGCCCATTCAGGATCTGTGTGGACCAACTGCCAACTTCCTCCCATGCTGGCTCAGGAATTCTGGGAACTGAAGTCGCCAGGCCATAAAGGAGCCCTAGTTGCCCATCCCTGGTTTATGGGGTTGTGATTGCAGCAGTTTCTACATGCTTGTGCCCCAAAAAAGCATGGTTACTGCATCTTGTATTATCATAGCCGTTTTGCCTTTTTTGACTCTCCTTGCAGTTGCTGCCACTGTGATGGTTTGCAGTCAGCTTAGAAGTAAAATCTTCTATCAAGAATTTGCAGTATAGAATAGAATAACAGAGTTGGAAGGGACCTTGGAGGTCTTCTAGTCCAACCCCCTGCTTAAGCAGGAAACCCTACTCCACTTCAGACAAATGATTATTCAATCTCTTCTTTAAAATCTTCCAATGTTGGAGCATTTACAACTTCTGAAGGCAAGTTGTTCCAAGATGAAAGAAAGAAAGAAAAGAAGAAGCCATGGCCTTGAAATATAGGGCCAAAAAAGACAAATTGTAAATGCCAGGTTCGGAAAGCTAATGAATAGAAATAATCTCTGAATGCAAAACAGGGATAGAGGATTTGAAAAACAGATTTCAGAAATATATAGGCCTGCAGCATTCCCCAACCTATTTTAAACTAGAAGCAGAGGTCACATCAAGTGCAAATGGTTAAAATGAAAGCTAAATGAGAGAATGCCCTCAGACCTTTCTTTGTAAGAATCCCAAATGTCTGTTCTAAGAGTGCAAAACAAAACAAATACCTTAACAGAATCTTCTGCCCAAAGGTCACTGCTGTACTGGTACAGAAATTCAGTGATGGAAATTCAGAGGCTGTACAATTTATTTATAAAGGAAGTTTTAGATACTTAGGGACAGACAGTGAAGTTTCTGGTACAATATATATATTATTTATTTAGCATATGATGAGAATACAGCTCATCAGTCTGGAACCCACATTATGTATCTGATATTAACACAGTTGAGAAAGTCCAGAAATATTTCACAAGAAGAGTTCTCCACTCCTCTACTCGTTGCAGAATACCTTATGCCACCAGACTTGAAATTCTAGACCTAGAAAACCTAGAACTACGCCGCCTTCAGTCCGATCTAAGTATAGTATATAAAATCATACATTGCAATGTCCTACCTGTCAATGAATACTTCAGCTTCAACCATAACAATACAAGAGCAAACAATAGATACAAACTCAAGGTTAATCGCACCAAACTTGATTGCAGGAAATATGACTTCAGCAACAGAATGATCAATGTCTGGAATACTCTACCTGACTCTGTGGTTTCTTCCCCAAACCAAAAACTTTAACCTTAGACTGTCTACTATTGACCTCACCCCTTTCCTAAGAGGTCTGTAGGAGCATGCATAAGCGCACCAACGTGCCTACCGTCCCTGTCCTATTGTTTCCTTTATTTTACTTATATGTATCCATGTATTCATAACTATGTTTTTACTTATACCTATTATCTTGTAAGCAATTGACAAGCCGAATAAAATAAAATTTAAAAAATGTGACAGAAGAGAAATAAACATATATGCACAGACCATGTAATTACAAGTAAAACTTCTATTGGGACTTAGCAGTGGCATTGTAACTGTATATCCAATTCATGATGCATTGCTTCATGCAGATCTTCTAGGGAACCAGGAATGCTCATCATGGGAAATCTTGCACAATATATTTAATAGTTTGCATATCAGAACAAAGCCAACATAGACAAATGACAATTTCAACAGGAGAAATTGTTCTATCCCCACTGATACAGGGTGGAGGATACATTTTTCAGTTTCCCATATAATTCTGTTAAATTTCAATTAGACAAAGCAAGCAGGTCAAAACCAGGTGGTTTGGTAGAGGCATTACTAACAATCAGATCATAAGAAGGTACTTTGGACCATTTATCTCTCCAGGCATTCTCGGGATTAAACTGGATAGATATTAAGTGAATAGCTGTTTTCCAAGTTAGCCTATGGGTTTTCAGTGTTACAATGAGTAGACATACAATAGATATGATACAATACAGAAATTGTTCCACGATATTTTGATATTAGGAAATGGAAAGGCAGTAGCAATGTTTTTTTCCCAAAATTCATGGAAATACTACTGTGACTTGTGTGGTCATTATGCAGTCAAATTTGTTTGCAAGATCAGCAATCAATGCAGCTCACTTTAATAACAGAAGCCAAGGTTCCTATTCAGAATATATGCCAAAAAGGAAAGAATGGAAAGGAGGAAACTACTGTGTTTACCCAAAAATAAGACCTAACCAGTAAATAAGCCCTAGACCTATTTGCAGCATGCTCCCAATATAAGGCATACCCCCAAAATAAACCCCAGTTAAGATCTTCATCAGTGGGGGTGGTTGGTGAGTGGAAATGACCAGCATCAGAGGCAGCGAGCATGCAGGGGACAATGGTGTCTGCTAGCAGCAGCAACTCACACAGCACAGGTGAGTTGATTACCTGTTCAAGTAGCAGGCAGAGATAGATGTGGGTGGAAGCACACAATCCAGACAGAACATGAGGGCTGTGGGAAAGCCAAGAGTTGGTGGGCCAGAGAGGATGCAGGAGCTGCAGGAGGCTCATCTTCATGTGGCAGCCCTGGCACCAGATGGAGGCAGAGGTGCAGGAGGAGAGGCAGGTAAACCTGATGCCCATGCGAGCTGCCGGCAAGCCAAGAGGTGATGGGATAGAGTGAGCAGATGGCTGCAGGAGGCTTCTCTTTGCATCTCTTGGTTTGCTTGTGGCCTATGTGGCATGTTGGAGTTGCCTGCCTTTCCCTCCTTGCCTATATCTCCATCTGTTGCTGGTGCTGCCATGTGAAGATGAGCCTTCTTTGGCTGTCTGCCCACTCCATCTGCCCACTGACTCAGCTGTGCAGGGCATCTGAATTGCGTGCCTCTTCCCCGCACCTCTGCCTCTGTCTGCTGCTTGGACAGATAATCAACTCACCTGCACTATACAGACTGTGCAGCCCCAGAATGCGCCAACCAAGGGGCCAGCACCCCCAGCACACCTACCACATCTTGTGTGTGCACTTAGGGTGGGGCGCTCAGCTGAAAATAAGCCTAATGCATCTTTTGAGACAAAAAAATATATAAGCCCTGATCTTATACACGGTATGTAACTTAGATTTGCAAAGAAAACAATAAATATAAAGAGCTAAAGTAAAAGTAAGTAACTGAAAAATGGAAGTGGAACAGTTTAAACTAGAAAGGATGAAAAAGCAACATCCATTTGACTTTTCTTTATAACCATAAAATACTATGATCTACCCAAATAAACACTGTAGAATGAATGGCAACAGTAGATAGGATCTATTATGTGTTTGAGCTGTACTGGGTTTCATTAAATTGCAGAATCATGAAAGTAATCTAGAACACCCACTCCATCATTTTGGCACTAAGGATCAGTTCCATAGAGAGTGATTATTATGTGGACCAGAGGGTGTGGTTTCATGTGCTGCCTTGCATATGTACAAACTGGGCTTCATTTACTTGCTGATCCACAGCCAAGGATCTAGAACGCATATCTCAGATGGAAACATACTAAAAAATGCAAAAAGTTCAGGATAAGCATTAAAGAATCAGCTGTTCTGGATAGTGGACTGGGAAAGGAAGGGATGGAATCTACACACTGCCATTTTGATTTAGCTCCTGGATATTTTCTTTAGTTGTTCCAAATCAAGACACTCTCTGGAACACTTTGCTTTTCTTATCATAACAACGTATATCCTCATCAAATAACAAGCTGCAGATATTGTTTGAACTACTACTGATTTGAGATAGTTGTATAAGATGTACACAAAATGTATATCTTGTGGAGAAAATACGCCGTTAATCCCTATAGCAGGAATAGCAAATTTTAAAAATAGAACGTACTAGAACTTTCGTGCAAGCTGCAATGACATGAGCTAGTTCTCCAATGATCTCTATTTATAAAATCAACCTTTTTTTTTTTTTTACATTTCCTTGGATTTATAAGGCCACCCCACACATGAATTCTTGTCTCCAGAGCTACATTTAATAAAAATGTATTTTTTAAAGTAATAGATAGCTTATGAGAGCAATTTCAATTTCTGGATTTAATTCTTTTTTCACTCTGTCTATGTTCACTCTTTTCTATTCAACCAAATGCCATTTAAATTTGATGCATGTTGCAAATCTCCAGTGCCCAAAGCATTTTTGCTACATAAATCTACTCGTCCCTCTTAGCTGCCTGTTTCTTTGGATTTCTCATATTCTCTTTCTACTTGCTTGTTTCATCTAAGTATAAACTGCTTCATAACTTTGCCAAGACTTTGAGGATCAATGTAATCAATTTAAAGGAAATGTACTGAAACCATTGTTAATATTACACCAAATTTTAGTAGGCCGTGCAATATTTGTTGCTATGACTAAACATTTGCAGGGCTCTAATTATCCCAGGGATAAGTCTGTTTCTTTTGAAAGTTCCATTAATAGAGAAAAAGTACGTAAGTTAATGCATCCTGTTGTGTTTCATAGGTACGTACAGTGGCATTTTAATTTTTAAGTGTATAATATGACTGGAACTATTAAAATTATCTTTAATTTAGCATTGTCAATTCAAAGTTCTCTGGTAGTGCAGACATTCTAAAAGTAATACTAAGAAGCCTTTTAAATGATAACTGCTGGCATTTCAAGACTATTATTTCAGCATTAGCCTTCTGATCTCTGTTATGTTTATTTGTTTATTTAAAATATTTATATGGCCACCAATCTTAAGAGCAACAGTCATTAGTTATTCTTAAATGAGAACTATGAAAATTACTGAACATAACAGATCTGAAAGCAGCAGCTGTATATAGTAGGATCATAAAATACCAGAAGGAAATGCAATAAAAGGATTCCTTAAAGCCCTCAAGAACAATGTCAATACAAGCAAACAGTGAGAAATTGAAGAATGCCAGTACATCTCTTCAGTGACCTCTTCATGTCCAAACTAAGCATCCCAAAGCACTACCACTCAGATAAATATTTAATAATACCAAAAATGAAACCAAAAGTTCTACAAGCAATTCAATTCAGTATTACAACAAAAATAAAAAACAAAAATAAAAAAACATTTTACCAGTGATGTTATGATAATCAATCACAATGTCCAAGAAACAAAGTAATGTTTAAAAGGCGTCAATATGATGAACACAGCAATTAGACTAAAGATCAACAAAAAGATTTCCTAATTCTTATAAACCCAGATCTGTCCACACCATAAATCAAATTAGATTATAAGCCGAGAAAGGTTGTTATATCCTACATCTACCTCACCCAGTATCATATCCACAATTATCTAAGAAACATTGTGCTGAAGAATATCAGCATGCTCAGCGGGGGGAGAATTCCACTGGTATAACAACTAGTTCGGTGATTGCGTGCTCCACATTTCAAAAAGCTCTAATACTTACCTTCTATAGGAGTCCCTGTGAATAAAACAGCTGGGGTGCAGCTAAATCACTCTGCCACGTAAATCAGCTGTGCACTAACAAAAGAAAATAAAGCACAGGAAAGAGCAGGGACGGGTGAGCGGGCCCACATGATTGTCACAGTGAACCAGTTCACTACCAGCTGATCTTTGGAGCAAGGGGTTAGCCTGAACCAGTTCGAACTAGTAGAATCCCACCCCTGCCCGTAACCAAAGTTTCAAAGAAGATTGGTGCATATATGTACATTTATGCTTCTGGACTAATCCGCTTCTTGCTTTAGTTCCATTCCTTCAATTCCTCAAATTTCCTGAAGGAAATTTAGCCCTCCATGAGAAAAAAAAAAACTTGTTCTATTTTAAAGGTATAGAAACATTAATGGGAAAAAAGGTGAATGAGGGATATTGCAGACAAAACAAGCAAATATATCTACATTGTGGAGAGTTCAATTACAATAACTTAAGCTAGCACCATAGTGCTCGGGTTTTCAAGAAATGTAACCTGCTTCTCTATGCACTTTATTATACTGGAATAAAATGGTAGAATGGCAACCTGACTATCTCCATTGTATACAGTGCTATAACAGATGCAATAGGTAAATGTTTCAAAGCCATCGAGAATGTGTTTCATACTAGTTATGAAATATGAAATGTAAGAAACTTACAGCTGTGGAATTTGAAAATTAAGAAAATCAGAAACAGAGAAGCTTAAAGTATAGCATGTAATGGAAAAAGAAACATCTCACTCAGAGACCAAATCCAAACCATAGAAATCCATTTCACTATTTAAGATGCTATCAAAATCAGAAAGCATAGGCATACAAGGCAAAAAATGATATACCAGTGGTCCCAAAACTATAGGTACTTGCAAATTGAATCATCTATGAGGTGAAAATACAAAATATTGAAAAAAAGGGACTCTGCTGGAACAGTCACACCGGCCCTGGTGCATTGCAACACAAACAGCTACTGGTATCACTATAGTGAACCTATTCAATTGAATACAATGACTAAAGAGAAGTTAGTAAGATGAAGCATTTCAGAATGGGGAAGGATCAGGGAAGGACTGGATAATCAGTTTTTATCTGGAGAATTAAGATAAAAATTGTATTCAATTTAATTAAAATGGAATTAATTAAACACATTTATTATTTGATATGTTTTAATAATTTTTCTATTAAAAACTTGGTTAGGGAACCAGTTTAGAAAAAGTTGTGGCATGTCAGCTCAAGACTTTGGGAAATTGTTGACATGTCATAGACGATTGTGCACAAAACTCAATATTCCAGGGGATGAGATGTTCCAAGGAAGTCCTGCAATTTCTGTTTTTCTTCCAGAATATATCATTGTGCAGATGGTTTTCAGAATAAGCCTTGCTGAGATAACAATAGCAATAGCACTTAGACTTACATACTGCTTTATAGTGCTTTTCAGCCCTTTCTAAGCAGTTTACAGTAGAGTCAGCCTATTGCCCCCAACAATTTGGGTCCTCATTTTACCCACCTCAGAAGGATGGAAAGCTGAGTCATCCTTGAGCCTGGTGAGATTTGAACTGCCAGATTGCAGGCAGCTGGCTGCAGCAGAAGTAGCTTTCAGTACTGCACTCTAACCACTGCGCCACCAAGGCTCATGAAAATGAGATAAAATGCTTCACAGTGTTTTAAATGTGTTCCAGCCCCAAACAACTATGATATGTTTTACATATTGCTAGACATAGGCTATATGTGCTGACCATATGATTTTTATTTTCCCCCAAAAGAAGAAAACGTCCAAAAAGAAAGAAGAAAACTTCTTGTAGTACAAAAATATCAACTTTGTAAGGTAATGAAACAGTGACCTGCTGCCAAATTCCCAGATGGCACAGGCTGGGTAAGAATTATGTGGTTGGTTCTAAACCAAATCTCACAAAGTAAAAATTGTTCTAAAAGAGAAGCTTTTTATAATATTTAAAGTTTCTGGGTTTTCCTGATTTTACACCTCTATGTCTGTCCACAATGCCTTTATATTTCTCTATATCAGTTTTAACTCTGGATAAGAATTATCTAAAAAGGTTGTTAGAAAAAAAATCTATTTGGTGCCTTAATACAGTACATACCCTCAGGGTGTAAGGTCTGCCTATCATTTCTGCGAGGTCCAATACATATATCATTTTCTTAGACATACTTATCAATAAATTATATAGGATTGTGAAGGCTTCCTTCCAATTTAAATATGCTGAAAATTGGTAGGTGCTTCATGACTTACCAGGTATTGTTCACTGACAAGTATTTACAAATAGTATTCCCCTGTTTAATACTATTTAATCTTCATAAAGATTACTTAGCACTACAGTAAATACAATTTTGGTTTCAATTGACAGTTGTTTGAACAGATATTTGTACAGAGAAAAGATAAAGTGCTGTATTCTGGGACTGGTTGAGAATTCTTATAATCAAATTCCACTTCTGAGCATAATTTAAACCATCTCAAGTTGTTCTATATCATTGAGATACATTTTAAATAATATAAAAGGGAATTGTTTTTCCTATAGCTGCATAAACAGCTATTATTGAAGAGTTTCTGACAAGCTTGGGAATAAAGGGCTATAATAACCATGGTGATTTAATGACACTGCCTTCAAGAATTTAGAGGAGACAAGCAAGAAACTTTCAATAAATTGCATAAGTCATGCAAACCATATTAAAATTTTGAAGGAAGGATGTACTTTCATTTATCCTGCATCCTTAAAAGACAAAAATAAGGATAAAGCAATGTTCAGTTCTTTCTGTCTTGGGCATTAAAAAAATCCGAGCAAAACAGAGCAAATGAATTTGATTACATCAACATTTAGGTAGCCTAAACAAACTTCTAACTTACCCTGGCAGAACGCATGGTAACCCAGATTTCTACAGGATGCTAACTTTCTTTTTGCCAGACTCAAAGGCAGAGATTCAAAGATTCATTATGTCATAGGATTATAGCCTGAAAAGTAATTTCACCTTTTCTCTCAGGAATACTGCCCTTTATCTAGTCATCTTAGAGAAACACACACTCAAAAAGTGTATATTTATGATCTTGAAACCAAAATATTTCACTTCAGCTTGATTGTTTGAATATCACTTGAAATTCACTAGTGGCTTAATTCCCATTTTCTCATCTGACCAAGCTGAAAAATGACTGCTGTAAAAAAAGCAAAAAAATCCTGCTTCTTGGCTGTTCCAATAATTGTTTGTAAACACAAAAGAATTATGTTTATTCCTCCTGACTCATAGCCATTATTTTATATATAAAAATAATAATTCTCAAAAACATGTCTGGAACTTTCTACACCATTGCTTACAATAAAATTTAGGAGTGTACTTTTTAAATTTCTCCTGTCTTATTGACTAAAATACTATGAATAAAAACCATGAAATGACTGGTACTTTTTTTTTTTTTTTGCCTTCACCAAGGACATTCTCCATATAACATTCTCCATAATATTATAAAAGTTAGATTGAAGTGACAAATATTCCTCAGCAGTAAGCAACACTTCCATATATAAATGTATCCATAATGTTCAGGTCTTAATAAATACCATATAGAAAAATCTACCATATCCTGCCATTCTCATTTATGGAAACAAATTTGCTTTTGGACTCTCTTTCAAAGCATAGCAAATTCTCATTGTTGGAAAATGGTTCTTCCCACATTTCAATCTTGAAAAATTAAAAGGAATCTATGTCGGTGTCTATAGTCTTCTTGGCTTTTCAAACTTCAACCAGATCTCCAAACAGGTTACTTCTTGCAACCTTTTTATGTTTGGAAATGAGAGAATCCCGAGAAGCTTCAGGAAAAAATCACCAATATAATAGAAAGAATATGGTAGTACCTTTTCCAAGTAACACATTTTATTAAAAATTAACAACTTTTCAGAGTGGGTTTTTTTGCAACTCATGACTAAATAGCTCTCCTCTGATGAAGAGGATAGCATCCTTGCTATCCTCTTTATCGTACCATCCTTGCTATCCACTTTATGGTAGCATCCTTGCTATCATTCACAATAATATTATTTCAAAAAACATCACCCAGAAAAATTCAAGGATAGTTTGGAAATAAAGTAAAATAAGTAGCCTAAAATGAGTAGATAGAGATACTGTTTTGTCAAAGGGAAGCTGATGTCTGCTTCATAAACACAATTTATTTAAGTATTTCTATGCTTTATTTCTTGATGAATCAGCAAAGGCTCTCTGATTTACCAATATGAAACCAAGACTATCCTTTTCCTCTTTGGTTGCGTTTTCCATTGCAATTCAATGTTCATCTAGGGTTAGCATCAAATGCCAAAATAACAAAAAATAAAGCTGATCTAAATTTTAATAGGCAGTAATACAAAGATACAACATGATTAAAATGCCAGTTACCTTAGCATCTAAATATACTGTATATCATTTGGATGCCAGGCAGACTTCCTTAGGCAAGAAGAGGTACTATGTAGAAAGGGGAAAGGATGAAAGTGCTTAAGTTTATTCCCTCAAGTCCACCGTTTTCCTGCCAAATGCAATGTGACCTATGCTTGCCGTTTCTTACATCTTCCAAACTGTTCTTTACATGTTCAAAAGAGGTCAGAGAGCAATCTTACAGGATAACTTAGCATTCCAGCCACAACTATTTTTCTTATAATACTACTTCAGGGCACAAATGACCTTTCCTGCCCTCAGCACAATAACACTTTCTCTAAGTTCTTTTTCAGTCCAAACTGCAAGTCTTTCATGTTTTTTAGCTCAGCAATGATTACTTCTATGGGGACCACTGTTATTCATGTTGCTGTTATAGCTAAAGGCACAGAAAGCAAATTTGCGGATAGTGCTAAAACTTGAGGCAGAGTAAATAATGAGAATCAATGAAGCCAGTTTTAACTGATTTTATTTGGGGAGAAATGTTTGGCAAAAGAACAGCATAAAGAAAATTATGCTAAATGTAACAAATCTAAAATAATTATTATCATTGTAAAGAATCAATCCATGTGATCTATGCTAAAATCAAGAGTTGATCTGAATACTGAATAGGAGGAAAGATTTAAGGTATCAGAATACGTGGAAAGAAAATGGATGAACCGAAATAATTGCTGTATCCAGCTAATTATGGAAACACTTGTTTATTCTGAACTTCATTTTGTTTGGATCTATGTTCCTCTGACTGAATTCTGAGAAATGCCTATCTTGCAACTATCTTGCAACTAGCCCAGTATATGATACATCTATATGAACATAGATTTGTATCCATCCACTGGCCATTTTGATTGATCTTCCCTATGCAAATCTCAGAATTACGCACAATATCTAGAACACCTCAAATAGTATCAATGAACTATAGCATAACAGATAACAGATAATCAGAGTTTGAAGGTACGTAATAGGTCATCTATTACAACCCACCCACCCACGCCATTTCTGACAAATGGCAATCCAATCTTCTTGAATGTCTCAAGTGCTGGCGCTCCCACAACTTCTGAGGGCAAGGTGTTCCATTGGTTGATTGTTCTCACTGTCAGAAAGTTTCTCCTTATTTCCAGGTTAAATCTCTCCTTGTACAGTTTCCATCCATTATTCATTGGCCTACAGGCGCTTTAGAAAATAGCTTGGCCCCTTTCTCCCTGTTTCAGCCCCTCAAATATTGGAAGACTGCTATCATCTCTCCCCTTCTCTTCACTAGACTAGGCATGCCCAGTTCCTGTAACCGTTCTTCATATGTTTTAGTCTCCAATCCCCTAATCATCCTGGTTGCTCTTCTCTGTACTTTTTCTAGAGTTTCAACATCTTTTTTATAATGTGGTGAACAAAACTGGATGCAGTACTCTAGGTGTGGTCTTACTAAGGCTTTATAGAGTGGTATTAGTACCTCCCTTGATCTTGATTGTATCCCTCTATCAATGCAATTTAGGATTGCATTAGCTTTTTTGGCTGCTGCTGCACACTGCTGGCTCATATTTAGCTTGGAGTCCACTACGACTCCAAGATCCCTCACACAGTTACTGCTATTGAGCCTGGTTTCACTCTGTCTATATGTGTACTTTTGGTTTTTCTTGCCTAAGTGTACAACTTTACTTTTCTCTACATTAAATTTCATTTTGTTAGATATGGCCCAGTGTTCTAGTCTGTCAAGATCATCTGGATCTTGAGCCTATCTTCTTGGGTGTTGGCTATTCCTGCCAGCTTAGTATCATGTGAAAATTTGGTAAGTTCCCCTTCTATTCCCTCACCTATGTTGTTAATGAAGATATTGAAGAGTACTGGGCCTAAGAGAACCTTGTGGCACCCCACTACTTACTTCCCTCCATGTAGACTTAGACCCATTAAGGACTATTCGTTGAGTATGGTTTGTCAGCCAGTTGCGAGTCCATCTAGTGTGGCTCTATCTATTCCACTTTTTTCTAGCTTACTAAGAAGTAGGTTGTGGTCGACTTTGTTGAATGCCTTGCTGAAATCTAAATATATTATGTCCACAATTTTTCACTAGTCTACTAATTTAGTCACTATATTGAAGAATGAAGTAGGATTGTTTTGGCATGATCTGTTTTTAACAAACCCATGCTGACTGCTTGTTATTACTTTACTTGTTTCTAGATGTTGGCAGATCTGCTTTTTTATTATCTTTTCCAAAGATAATCCAAAATGCAACCAAAGAGGAACAATATTACTTTCAATGGGTAATAATCATATAATTTGTATGCAATCAGATAAATATATTTTAACTATATTTAAATCTTATAAATCCTAAGCCTAACCCTAAGTTCATGTCTTTGGCTTTGCATATTGTAAAATATTTTCCATCAAGTTCCTTAGCTTGAAATCCATTTTCTCATGTGAAACGAAGTACCTTCCTTTGCAATGCTGTTTTGAAGGTTTACTTAGCATAGTTCTTCATTGAAGTACATTAGTGGTTCAAAGGTTTGCTCCACCTAGGATTTTTTTTCTCATGGGTTCAACATTTTATTACAACAGAACTATGTTACACTTTAGGATATGGTATTCAATTGGTTTGAGAACATGACCTATAATAGCAAGTTTCTCTAGGGATATTTCCAGAGGATGCTTCACCTTTAGGGGCATCACAAGACATTCTTGGGAGTAAGGGCCTCCCATTTTACTTTTGTATGGTCTATGGAAGTATGCTGCCCAACATGACAGGGGAAGGATATTGCAAAATCTCCATTCCCACCCCACTCCAGGAGAAAGATACTGTAAAATCCCCATTCTGTCCCCATCCCACTAATCAGATTTCCAGCTCCGTTCTCCTGTGCAGGACAACAAAAGAAGACCCTGCTGCGACTCGGAAGGTAGAGAATAGAAGGGGGGGTGGACAGTCAGAGGTGGTATTTGCCAGTTGTCCGAACTACTCAAAATTTCCACTACCGGTTTTCCAGAACTGTTCAGAACCTGCTGAATACCATCTCTGAATGGGAGGATCTAATGCTAAAAATATGAAGGTATAGGGAAAGGGCAGGAAAATCTAGTTTAGATTATGTTAACATGTATCTCTTTCACTAGATTTTAATATTAATTTTATTTTTATCTTAATTTTTGCTTTTAATGTTTTTTATTTTGTATTTATGTTTTAGATTTCTTTTTTTACTTTTTTTTTAAAAAGTTTCTTTGAATTTTTAGAAGGGTGAAATGTCAATGAAATAAAATTATACATTTTTATGTAATCTCCCTCAAATAAAACAAGAGAATAGTGTAAGCTTCTCCAGTTTTCTCAAACACAGTCACAAGTTACCATTAACTGATGAGAGGTACATTTTATTGTTGCATTCAGAAAAAATAAATAAAACTCTGATTCAAACAAAATGGTTCCAGAGTCAGTCTCAGTTGAGGTGATAAACAGCATTTTGGGAAATTAGAGAGGATGGCACCAGAAGATCGTACCTATTTTCTCTTCTTCTAAATGGCTATCTTGTGTGGGTACTACTCTAAGAGTTGAAATATTTGCCTATCGTGGTGGCTACTTAGATGATTCACTAGATGTATGTTGCTAGAAACCATTTATATTTAATTGTTACAATACAAACATTAACCATGGAAGTGTCAGAATATTTTCATTCCACTAATTAAATATTCAAGAAGTTCCTGTTTTTGTGATTATACAGTGTCTTATTCAAGTCACATTGACTTTATTTTTAGCTCCCACTCACGAATTCTTGATTTAATTATTGCATGTAATGCAATTCATCATATATAGGTGAGTTATGAAGGCAGATGACATTGCAGTACAGCACTTGGAAATGCAATGGGCTTCAAAATCTCTAATTCTTTGTTAGCTGAAATGCTGAAAGATTTATTTGTTTTGTTTTCCTCTATTTCTGCTGTTTTTATCTAAAATAAAGAATGAAAGATGAAAGAATCTTTCTATAATATTCTGTAGCATATGAATTATATAGATATACATACATACACACACACACACACATACACAGTATGTTTAGCTGTCCCAGATATGCTTTTTCAAAAGGCAACTGGACTTTCCTTGTTTTTTTCTTGAAGATGTTTCACTTTTCCTCAAAGTTCTTCAGAATGTCAGTTCTTCAGAAGCTGAAGCAAAATATCTTCAAAGGAAAACAAAGAAAGTCCAGATGCCTATTGAGGAAGCACTTTTGGAACAACCATGACCTGAGAATCTCCATAGACACTTACATTTAGCTCTCTATTACAAGGATGGATGTGTGCCTATGAGATTATACTAAAATGTGACTTCCTTACATCCTTACTCAGCTAAATTACAATTCCAAACTTCTCTCTCTTGTTCATATTGGCAGGGGCCAGTGGGAATTATAATTCAGCAATATATAGAGCAGCGGTCGCCAACCAGTGGGCCACAGCCCACTGGTGGGCTGTGAGAAAATTTTGGTGTTCCACAGAGAAATCTCACCCCTCAGAGCAACCCCTCAAAGCAATTAATCTAGGCTGTGAAGAAACACAAGGCTACTCAGCCTACATGGCCCGCTGGAACCCTCCCGACCCATTCACTCCTTACCCGGCAAACTTGTCTGCTAAGTTGCTATTTTTCCTTTTTCCAACCATCATCTGTTCTGCTGTGCCGGGAGATTTAGATTAGCTAGGAAGCAGGAAATGGTTGGATTTCTTGCTTTCTAGCTAAGCACAGTCGAACCTCCCCTAGGACTGAAGGTTTGCTTGCAAGCAAATTCAGTGCAGACTCATGGCAAACAAATTTGAGAGACCGAGCTAGCCGATGGCAGCTAGGTAGATCACTGAATGATTCTGTGAACAACTCAATCTGCCTGCTTTGCCTGATTTGTGATAAAAGTTGCTTTTTTTTTTAGATAAAAAAATCAATATTTATGTTGGATATAGACATTTGCATACTCATAATACTACATTCTGATTGAACTGCCATTGCCACCTATTGATTGGTTGCTTAACTACAGTTGCGATTGGTCCGCCTGACGGTGGGAAGTTTAAGAAGATGTCATTGGCCGCGAACTGCGAGCAGCCACTATAAAAGAGACTGCCGCGGCTCCGGTTGAGTGGAAGTTACTGAGAGCTAATAAAGAGCTGAATTCAGCTCTGGTCTCGAGTCTGATCTTTTCCCGCGACAGAACAATTTACATACATGGTTTGTTGTGAGTTAATTTTGTGAGTTTGCTTGCAAGCAAATTTTATGTGACAGACTGAGCTAGTCAATGGCAGATAGATAGATTTCTGAATGAATCTGTGATTCTGTCAGCAACTCAATCTGCCTGCCTGCTTTGCCTGATTTTGGGTAAAAGTTGCTCTTTTTTATAAAAAGGTCAATATTTATATAAATATTTATATTTACATACAAGCCATGCTCAGCCAGTCACATGACCACCAAGCCACACCCACAAATTAGGCCATGCCCACAGAACAGCTAGTGGTCCCTGGGATCTAAAATTATGAGTTTGGTGGTCTCTGAGGTCCAAAAGGTTGGCGACCCCTGATATAGAGAACAAATATTCACTAGCCTAGGAGAAGGAGGTGCTTGAAATGAAAGGTGCAATCCCAAGCAGCACATAATGTATACGACACACTTTTTTTTAAAATGGAACTTTTAATTATGATCTAAAAATTGGAACTTCAGTTATGATCTTTTAAATGTATATATATATTCCAGACATTCTGTGTGGGTGCTTTTCTGAAAGGGCTTTTTGCCCAACCCTGCAATTCTATGCTTGGTTTAAATGAAAACAAATGTATTTCTATTCAAGTCTTTTGATAGCTAGCTAATGGGAAATCAGAAGCTTTGATTTCTGAAATAATATTGACAATCAGGAATGATTAGGAACAAGATCAGGGTTTTTTTTTTTTGAAAATTTTATTTGGGTTTTCACAAAAACAAAATACAAATAAAACATCTTTTCTGAAAATAGCATGGTCCTAGGTTATCACTTCTTCATACAGACACAAAACTCAATTTCATGCTCATTTTTATATTCTACTCCATATCTTATTACCATTTTATATTTTCTACATAGTTTTTCCCCTCTTCTAATTTTCTCAACTTTGTTTTAATTATCTCAATTCAAATCATTATATTTATACTTTTGTCTGTCCTGTTACAATTTCACATTATCTTTTCTTATTAAGCAAATTTTTCACTGTAGTTACCAATTAGAGTAGGACACCTTTATATCCTTTAATTTTATCCATTCAAGCTCTTATTTAAGCTTCAGTGTATAGCTTTAAGATTATAGCATTCAATATAATACATAACTTCCAATCGAATTCTGCTTGGTACATTCTTAAAATAGACACTATATTCTTAAAAAGAAAAAATTATATATATATGTAAATAAAACACATTCCATTCCAATTCAATTCTATCATTAATATGCATTAAAATCTTAACATCTTTAACATTTCTTTTTAATTGAATATCATACTTCCTTGGGAACACTTATAAACTTTCCATAGTTAATTCTTTTTTCCCCCCATATTTCTCACTTATATTTTTATAAATCATTACTAATAATTAAAAATGTTCCCTTTTAATTCTCTCAATCATTTTAATTCATTTATTTATTAACAAACACCCCACTGCATTACAATAAATATTTTATCCATCATCATATTTTCTAAAGTTATTTCTATTTGTAATATAACAAAGCTATCTTATGTACCTTTGCAGAATCCACTTTAAATTAAATTTTCACCCATTATCTCTAAACAAACTTACGGTTACAATCCTTATATCTTTTCCCTGTTTCTGCCTTTCTTGTTTCTGTCTTTTACAACTTCTTTTCCTTGCCTTCTTCCCCCTCTTCTTCTCCCTCCCCTTTTTACCCCTTGTCTCTCTACTTCTAACTCTCTCATCTGTAATCCCGTCTTCTGTTGCTTTCTAATATTATACTTATCTTTCAAATTGTTCTTCTTCTTTTTGGGTTGTTTTTCTAATCTTAAACCTTTCACTCTCTTTCCCCCTTTTCTTTCCCCCATTAAAATTATTTGATCATTAAAGATGGCTTCTTCTTTGTCCCAATCTTCTTGTTCTGCAAGCATTTCTTGTTGCTTCTCATAGTTCCAGATCTCCATTTCTAAGAATTGAAACATGAAGCCAAAAGAACTTCTCCCTTCTTGTGTGTCTTCTTTCCATTTTTAAAGTTCCGTTTTCAGTTCTTCTAAGAGTGATACCATTTTAAAAACTTTTAAACAATTACCCAGTTAATTTTAGTCATTTGGATGCAAAAACCAAAAATCACCAAGTAATCCAAATAATCCAAGGCTGTTTCTACTTGCTTCTTTTTTTCCACTTTCTCTTCCTGGGGTTCTATTATTTTGTTACAAAGTATCCATTAAAATGTATCTTTGAGGAATCTTGTTAAAGTTTCACTGTAAGTTCCTTTTAAATACAGTTCCATTCCTTAATTCCAGGCAGGCTCCTCCATTTTTCCAGATCCTGCCCTTTTTCTCCTTTCCAGCTTTTAAAAACTTTTAAATGTCCAGAAACCTTTATTATCCTTTTGACTTTTATTTTCAGCTTTGATGCCTATTAATGTCAAAGTGGATTTTTTTTCAGTTTCTTGCTTAAGTCTCTTAGCTGTCAGTATAAGGAAGGAAAGAAAAAAACCCTAATCCTTTCCCTTCTTTCTCTCCTTCGCAGCTTCAAAATCTTCTTTGGGAACAACGTTGTTAAGTTTAAATTCCAAGGTACCTTATTTGTTGCTTTTGCTGTTTGACCCGGTCAACCAAAACTTTCTCTTATTATCTTCCTCCTGCACATTCTTTTCTGGTCAAGTTCTTCTTTGTGGTGGCCATTTCTGACTACCACTACAACCGCCTTCGGGAAAGGGAGTAATGGCCAGCTGGGGAGGAGAGATGCGGCTCTCCTCAACCCTGCAGGCAGTCTCCCCCCTCTTCACCATCTCTACGGGGTGGCTTAGCCCCGAAACCAGCCGGCTCAGGGAGCTCCAGCAGCAAGCATGGATCGAAGCCTTGGAGAGACGAGGTTTCGGTCTGTCGCCGAAGAAGCCAGGAACAAGATCAGTTATTTTATAAGCTAAAATTTGACTGCAAAACAGGGCAGGCTGTTGTTGCCCAATCTTGGAATATAAAGTAATATATTTAAATTATCATCATCATTTATTAAGTTAAGACATCAAAGTCAAGAGTAAAAGGCAAATATACCTTTCAGAGAAGTGCATTCTGTAACTTATGAGCAATGAAAAAGAAAACTTTCTTACAGCAGAGAACACTTCAGAAAGGCCAATTATATATAAAAAAATATTCTCATAGGCAAAGTACAACCCAAATTGTGAAGGTGTTTTTGATCTCAGCTACCAAAAATTGGTTATCTAGCTTATATTGTTTTGAAGGGCAAAGCATAGAAAAACTGAATGTTATGTCCTCAAATCAACAGCATAATTTTATAAGCCAAAGACTTTCACCATTCCAGATCTATTCGTTCTTTATTTTTTTCTTAGAAAAAAAATCAGATCTGCAAATTAGGCCAATTAGGCAAATTAGGCAAATTAGGCAAGGGTTAAAAACATTGGTCTCCACTGAATTATTTAGTTAAACTATATATAATTTCTTTCGTTTTTCTTCTTTTTGAAGAAGTCAAGCATTACATTTCTGCTTTATCAAATAGCCTCCATCTAGAGTGTGTATGCCCACAAACTAGAGTTTCCTTTTATTGTTATCTTTTCTTCTCACATCACCTTTGGATAATCCTCCAATTCTCTAGACCTGATCTGGAAAATGCCTGATTTGTGGAGGGGGTGGGGATTATTTTAAGCATTTTCTATGATGAAGTTCTTTATAACACAAAAAAAACACAATGCTGTGTGCAAACCTTCGTTGATGTAATAAAAATACTATCTTAATGTCAATTCTGATTTTTTTTTATTAAAGTCAATGTATTAGTTTTTGCTTTTTGCTATAATATATTAGCAGATAGTATAACAACTTTTTCTCCATGCATCCTTCATTCATTTTGTAACAAGATGAGCAGATAGTATAACAACTTTTTCTCCATTCATCCTTCATTCATTTTGTAACAAGCTGAGTGAAAAATGTAAGCCTGCTGCTGCTATTATATTGTCAATGCAGCTTCTGACAGCTGCACTTCAAAATAAAAAAGAGTAGCTCACCATAATTTGGTTTAGAGGGTACAGAATAATGGATTTGAAACCTTGGAGGTCTTCTTGTCCAGTGGTCACCAATCTGTGGGCTGGGGGCCACTGGTGGTCCATGAAAAAAATTTGGTGGTCTGCAGAGAAATGTCCCCCCCCAAAGCACCCCCAAAGTAATTAATCCAGGCTGCATGGAAACACAAGGCTGTGCCACCACATGGCCCACCCATCCTCTGGTCCCCACTCATTGGCCAAGACCACAGAGAGAAGCAGCCGGAGTCACTCTCATCTCTTGAGAGCCTGGGCAAAGTTTCCCGCGCTGCTCGTGCTTCAGAACTTTGATTCCCAGGGACAGGAGTTCAGCCAAGCTACCTGCAAAATTGTCTCTCTCTCAAGGAGTACTCGCATAGAGTGAAGCAGCTGGAGTCACTCTCATCTCTGAAGAGGACAACTGAAATTTCCTGTGCTGCTTCTGCAAGCCCTTCTAGAGAGAGAGAGAGAGAGATGATGCTTTTGCGAGTGGCCCGGGAAACTTTGGCCAGGCTCCTTGAGTGAAGGTGGAATGCTGATGTCATGCAAATGCAAGTAATGCGGCACTCCAGCACCTTCCAGCCATCACCATTGTTGCTTCAGCCCGCCTGTGTCAACAGCACCATTATTTGTCCTGGCCAGTGAGTGCTGCACTGCTTTTTGCACGTTGCACCACCCACAAATTTGCACATTACACGTGCCACCCCCTACGGCAGAGATTTCCAACCCCACCATGGGCTGGTCCCATATTCCAGAGTTGCAGTAGTCACAAGACTGGGTCTTTGGTCATCTCGGAGCAGCTCCTCCAGTCCATAGCAGGCCGATGCATCCGGGTAAAGGAGCAGCTGCTCTGGGATGACCTGAAGGCAGCTCTGGAATATGGGACCGACTTTCCCACCATCAACAAGCCACCATCAGTCAAAATTCATATTAGTGGTCTGCTGGATTTAAAATTATGAATTTGGTGTTCTGTGAGGTACAAAAGGTTGGCAATCCCTGTTCTAGTCCAACTCTCTGCTCAAGCAGGAGACTCTATAACAGTGGTGGCTAACCTTTTTGGACTCCTGTGCAAAAAATTGTGTGCATGCTTGCACACTCGCATTTGCGTGCCAACACCCAGAAGGCAATGTGCGCCCCACAGAACCCTATGCATGTGCCCATAATCCCCACCCACCCACACCGCCCCCTTACCTGCACTGTGCCACATCGTTGATTTAAGGCCGGTTTGAGGCCTTTTTCGGCCTCCCAAAGGCTTGAGGAAAGCTTCTGCAGGCTTCTGCAGACTTCGCAGGCTGAAAACTGGCCCTGTTTCATCACTTCCGGTATTTTTGGAAAAAGGCCTCAAAGCTGCCGAAAATCAGCTGTGAGATGTGTGCATTCCCAGTGAGGTAAGTTTACCTGCAGTTCGCGTGCCGGCACAAATGGCTCTGTGTGCAACCTGTGGCTTCGCCATCACAACTCTATACCATTTCAGACCAATGGTTGTCCAATCTCTTCTTAAAAACCTCCAGTGCTGAAGCACCCACAATTTCTGAAGGCAAGCCGTTCCACTGGTTAATTGTTCTCAATTGTTCTTCAGTGGTCTTGTGGGCCAGCTCTTGCACATTCTGCTATATGGGTCTTTTGCCCTTCAAAACAAGCCATTGGCCCTGAGTGACTTCTTTCTCCTCATTTAGCAGTCTAGCACAATGTCTGTTCCAATAACTATAAATCCAAATAAAAATGGAGCATTCAGCATGCTGCTCTGTCTCTGAATGGTGAGATCATTGAGCTGTCAAATAAATGTTCCAAGCAGAATATTTTTTTTAATGAAGAAACATTGAATCACCACTCACTGGGAATATTATTACAGTTTTGGCAGCCAGCATAATTCACCTTTGACAAATAATTTCATTTGATCATTCCTCCAATATTATTACCTATCATTCAAAAATTAACTATTTATGGTTGCCATATAGGACATAGAAAAATGTTTTATCACAATGTATGTATGCGACCTGTAGTGTGCAAATTGCCCTTGATCCAATTTGAATTATTAGATCTGGATTGCTGAATTAGTTTGAGCTAAATCCTTAAATCAGTTCAGTCTGAATCTACCAAATTGGATCAATTTGATATTAGTCCATTCATGCTCATAGAAACTCATTACAAAATTCATTCAAATCAGTTTAATAGAATGCAGATAACTTTGATCTGATTTAAGCAACCCAAATCAAAAAGTTGGTTCAGAGAAATGAAGATATATTTACAAAAGAAAAAGCCTAAATCATCTACTTGAATATTTTTTCTGATTCCCAATTCCATCCAAAATATTAATATTTGATTGAAATAACATTTAAATAGTTCACAAGTATGCAAGACAAGCAGAAAATAGATCTACATTTAAACTTTGCAATAACCATAATTCAATGTATACAATTTAAATCAGAATATGGTAACTCAATTCATAAGGTGTTCTTATGTTGATAAGAACATAAAAATAAAATGACCTACTTAGATAAGATGGTACATTTTAAGCTTTTAACTGGTAAACAGTACATCACACAGTTCAATGTTATATGTTCCCTTCTTTTATAATGCAGCTGAAGAACTAAGCTGATTACAAAATACAATATAATTAATACTGTCTGATTAAGAAAGAAAAAAGTCACAATCTTTTGTGATTGAATCCTTGCTAGCATTAAATTAGAACAAATAATTCATGAATTTTTCTTGCATGTATTTTACAAAATGCTAAAAAAAATTCTAATTGGATGTTGCTTACCTAAGTACTATAATAACAGGTATTAACTGTCATTTAGATTGGCTTATGATCTCCATTATGCATTGTTATCTATTTGTCTTTGAATTAAGTAACATTACCTGTTTCATATTCTGTTGCAAGACACACACTAGCTTGATTTACAAATGGTTTATTGAAGAGCAGCACTCCAGGAAGTTACAAAGGCAGGGAGAGAGCTGTTTGTGCAAATCCACACAATGCTCTAGAAAATTCAGAGAAGTGAACTTTGCCTAGCAGCTAGGTGGTTAGAGGTTTCAGTCCAAACAGAGCATGAATTCACAGTCCAAGAACCAAACATTGGAAGGGTTAGTCAGCTGATGTGACTGGAGTGCCGAGAATCAAGAAGTAGAGAGGGACACCAGGACTCAGGAATGAGTCCTGGCATCCTTCTCTACTTCTCTCAGAGGAGAAGAGGTGAGTTGTTTGCAAAAAAAAAAAAAAAAAGCTGGCCCTGTTCTTAAATAGACCCACAATGTGGCTCAGTTGCAGACAAGGGCGCCTTTCTTCTTGAGTGCCCCTTTCAGCATTCCAAAGAAATTACACGACTTTTCCTAAACCTATTCCTGCTCCTGATTTCTGTAAAATCTATCTCAATCAGTTGCAGTAGTGGTATTCTACCAGTTTGGCCCAATTCTGCCAAGCCAGTAGCAGCAATGAGCAGCAGAGACCAAAACGGTTGTCTATGCCACTCTGCTGTTGGTCCCACCCAACTGCCTGGGCTCACCTATATCCTATGCTTATACTCACTTTTATCCTCTGCTTTTGAAACGCAGCTGCTTTGTGTGGCACAACAGAGTGCCGCACGGCAGCTGCTGAAGCAACCGGAAGAGTGCAGGCTTGCAGGAGGTGAGTTGGAATGCTTCTGCACAGGGGTGGGATTCAAATTTTTTAACAACCGGTTCTGTGGGTGTGGCTTAGTTGGTGGGCATGGCTTGGTGGTCATGTAACTGGGTGGATTTGGCTTGGTGGTCATGTTATTGGCTGGGCGTGGCCAACTCAATATCACTCACATCAAGGCACATGTCTCCTTGCCTGGCTTCTCATGACTGTGGGGATGCTGCAACAGTCGTAAGTGTGAAAAATGGTCATAAGTCACTTTTTTCAGTGCCATTGTAACTTTGAATGGTCACTCCATTCAAAGAAAAAAAACTCCAGAGAAGTTCCTGAGACAGGAAGTCTAGTCCTGCCAAGAATGTAATAAGGGTTAACTGAGAGGTAGTTTCTGTAAACAACACCAGAATGTTTCCTTCCTGCCTTCCTTACAGGATTAGGCCAGTAATTTCTTCCAACAACTGGGTCTCCGGACTGCTTAGAATGTTAACAACTGGTTCTAGCGAATAGGTGTGAACTGGTAGAATCCCACCCCTGCCTCTGCACCTGCACAAACATCTCTGCACCTGCACAAAGTGCATGTTTTGCATGCGCATGCACACAAAGTGTGTGCATGCATGCAAATTTCACCCACCAAGCCACACCTATCAAACCGGTGGTAGGTAAAACTTTTTGAATCCCACCACTGATCAATTGGCTTATTTTCTGCCACCTCTGGCAGAATGGCAACTTGAAGAATCAGGCCCCTCAACCTCTGAGTCTGAGCTATCAGACTAGCTCCTAACATTTCACCTCTGTTTGCTAAAAATAGCAGGATAGGCATAAAATGTCAAGTTGTTGTTAAGCAAATCTTTTACACAATATTACACTACATGACATTACACTACATGATTAAAATGATAGATCTGATGGCTAAAAAAAGGTCATAGTTGCCTGCTTATTATAATTTTTGATAAGTATCAGTTATTGTTGGGCCTAGATTTGTATGTTTCTCATTTACCTTTTGAACTCTAGGTGGCTCGGGAGTTCACAAAGTGAACAATATTTTTAAAAAATTCTAAAAAGAAATCTAATGGAACAAAATAGTCTTTCCATATATCTCCTTATCTCAAAGGTGCCCACACAGCCATTTTAAATCAATGGAAGAAGATTCAGGTTTTTTAAAAAGAATGCTTGAAGGAGGGTGAAAAAGAGCAGGCTGACTACAAAATGACCAGTACCTGCACTGTTGTTGCCCAATCAATTAAAATCTTTCCTTAGCCAGCACAAAAATGTTGGCTATAAACATTGAACAGAGGCAGCTGGGGGGAGGCATGAGGGTGTGTGGGAGAGAGGGAAAGATCTGTGTGGTCTTCTATGGAAATAAAACAGCCTAAAGCAGATAGAAAAAGTTGCTGTTTGCCAGTAGTAGGACTCAATGAGTAATAGTTGGAGGAGCAGTAGGAGAGTGGAATAGAGAATAGTAAGTACTATGTTTGGGGGTTTGTGTCAGAGGAGTATTCAGCAGGTTCTGACCAGTTCTGGAGAACCGGTAGTGGAAAATTTGAGTAGTTCAGAGAACCAGAAAATACCACGTCTCACTGGAGATTTTACAGTATCCTTCCCTTTCCACACCCACCAAGCCACGCCCATAGAACTGGTAGTAAAAAAAAATTGAATGCCACCACTGGCTTGCATATGTGTTGCCTAGGAACCTGTGTGGTTGTGTTGGCTTTCTTGGGGTTTGGAGCCAAGTAACTCAACCATACATAAAAAGAACCCATGATAATGAACAAAATGGAAAGCATTCCATTCTCTGTGGAAATGTTACCCTAAAAGGCAAGAACAGAGCAGATAAGGCCAATAATAGAGAAGAATGTAATATATTGTATATTTAGATGGAATTAGCACACAAATGTGCTAATTGTTCAGCAAACTCACATGAATTTATGATCTAATGGTAGTTTAGAATTCTACAGTGGACCACTAATTAAGTAGTAGTTGTTTATATGAACTTTAACTATTTGCATACCACATTCCCTTCTTCAGACCAGATAAAATAGATTACAATGATAAAGACTATCTTTAAAATACATTCAATCCTTAGTTTGAAAAAAATTGACATAGAGTGAGCAAAGCTAATTTTGAAAACATAAGGTGCAGCAATCTTACCTACATCAAATAGAAAGTTTATCTATCAGAACAGCCTGCTTGCTGTAACTGATTATTCCATGAAGCAGTAATACCAGTGCAATCTTTGGTTGTATAAACAAAGGCATAGAATCAAAATCACATGAAATATTAGTACCACTTTATAAATTCTTAATAAAACCACACCTGGAGTACTGCATCCAGTTTTAGTCATCACATTATAAAAAAGTGACTTTGGGGAAAAAAAAGTGCAAAGAAAAGCAAATAAGATGATTAAGAGCTTGGAAATAAAAACACATGAAGAACAGTTACAGGAATTGGGTTGGCCAGTCTAGAGAAAAGAAGGACTAGGGGTGACATGATAGTAGTATTCCAATATTTGAGGAGCTGCCACAAAGTATAGGATCTCCTGCTTGATCGGGGGGTCGATTAGAAGACCTCCAAGGTCCCTTCCATCTCTATTCTGATTAATTGATTGATCATACTGACTGTTAAGCGAGAAGAGATGGGAGTTTCAGGGCAAGGATCATGGAGAGAGGGGGATGCGATGGGAAGTCAGAGTACTGCAGGCAGTTGCTACTGAACATGGGCAGGCTAGCAGGGGCCATGTGTGGTGGGAAGTGCTTTGGAAAGGTATGTACTATAGAACATAGGCAGGAAAATCCTGAGATCTTATACTCTGTAGTGAAGCTTCATGAGAGAAAATAGGCAAGACAAACTTGTGGCTTTCCCTGACTGCTTCTCCATTGATTTTGCTTGTGGGAAGTAGGCAGGGGAAGATTACAAAGGGTAATCACATGACCCCAAGGACACTGTGAAACCTGAAACTTTGAGGACCAGAATACCGTTCCTCCAATGCCATCATAACTCTGAGCAGTCACCGACAAGCATTCATAACCTGAATGCTCTTATTGAACAAATCTTTAAATGTATCTAATATTCGTTGTTAGTTTCAAAAGTTTGCAACTGACTTTTGAGTGAGTTCAGCCATGATCAATTGAAGAAACAAGAAAAAATGAATATACTGCAGAACTTTTTCTACAAGAAGTCATTTTTCATTGTCATTGTGTCATTGAGGGCATGAACGTATGGAGAGTTATCCACATTACAGAGTTGCTATAAGAAGTGTAACACAATCACATCTAAGAATATCTTTGAATTTTACAAACGCTATTCCTATGCCAAATATTGAATTGATTGGTGGCTAATTATGGGAAATTATAAAGTATAATACATTATAATCAAAATTCTGTCCGTTGTAGTATAGGGAAGAGGTTGTAAGAAGAGTGGTCATTCTAATCTGTTTCAGGAATGAATTACCTAGCAATAGATCAGCTACTCAAAATGATGTGTACCATGTGCTTGCTTAGCCTCTACAGTTGGCAGCTTCATTGTTCCCAAAGAACAGAGCTGTCAAAGGAAGTCATGGTTTTAGAGAGACAGATGGTCTCTATGGTAGACTGAAAACATGAACAGCTTTGAAAATTAGGATAAAAAGATCAATTTGTCTGAGTACTCATTAGGGAAGCAAGTAAAGTTAGAGGGAAATGCAAAGGTTTTGAGTTTTCCGTAACCTGTGCCACAAAAAGATTGTCTCTTAAATACTAATTATCAAACATGTATTGGAGTATTGTTTCATTATGTATTTTTAAATGTTACTAAGAGATGATTCAAGCTGATCAACTCCAGGTAGAAAAACAATGGACTTTGTTATTTGATTTAGTTTTAATGGATTACTGATAAATTCTAACTCTGCCTTACTTTGTGTGGGCTGGGTTGGATGGAATCCAGATTAAAATATCTGGTTGAACTTTGCAGTTAACTTAGCTTGACCCACCCTAGCATGGTAATTCACAGAAAATAAAGAAGTATCTAAAAATAATTGATTTCTACTGGAAGTAAACCAAAAGTACAGTAGTGTAAAACGAAACCATTGTTTGTGGATTTGTATATAAACTTTTTTCTCTACCTCTTGATCAGTAACGAATTATTAGTTTTGAGTTCTTCTACAACAAGGCTACCCAATCCTACATAGATGGATTGACCAAAGGCCAGTTGAAAGGGCCTTGGGGTAGATCTTTTTGTGTTGAATTCAAAGCCTTTCTAGCTTAGTAGCTGGTTTTCCTTCTGGTCTTGTTGAGTATTGGATATAATCTAGTTAAGTTCTTTCTTCATTTCACCACCACTTTGTTTTATTGTTCCACCAGCCTCTACATTCATTTTGGTGCCATTTTTCTCTGCCAGTAGATCTGAGGTCTCTTGGCAGAATATATTCTCATCTAGCAAAAATGACTTCACTTTGCCAAACCACATCATCCTAAATCCCTTCAAATAACTTATTGTTTTTTTATGAGTGTTCTGTGTTTGCATTCTTGTAACCCTGTACTCTGATTGGCTGGGGCGCACAGCATTCAGATTGGTTGAGTGTACAGCACTGATTGGCCGTTACGGATCAACCGCGATTGGCCTAGCCGATCGCGGGAGATTCGAATGGCTGTCATTGGCCGTGGCGCCTGGTACGAGTTCTATATAAGCCGCTGCCAATCCGATGCAAGCCAAGATGATCTACTGCCTAATAAAAAGAGCTTGAAAGTCACTGGCCTCGCATCTCTCATTGGGACCGATCCACCAACATAACAGTTAGGCTTGTACCTTTTGGCTGCAACTGAAAACCCACCTGTGTATGCTTCACTGAACATTCCTTTTTTTGGTATTATATTTTGTTTTTTTCTAATCTTATTTGATTATAGGGAATCATGGGAAGGCATTTTTAATTTTGCCAGCTATTGGACAATAGAAAGTAGAGAAACTGCTTCCAAACTAATCTTGTAAAAAATTAAATGTAAATCTGAAAATAAGAGTTTGTTTTTTCTTTCCCAATAAGCACATAATTATAATTTTGAGTTTCAATGTGTATTGTAAACCTAAAATGAACAAATACTGAAATAATAGAGGCTTTGGTCAGCTGGTCCACCATTTGCTTTATCACTCCTAAAATTAATTTGACAAGGTCATTTGATGCTAAATCATGAAATACTCCATTGTTTCATATTAAATAATTCCACTGGACTCCAACTGAAGAAAAAGGGCCAGTTCATAAAAGAAACTGCAATTTCTGATATATCATAGGCAGACAAAGTTTCCATCCCCAAAATTTGTATCAATTGCCAAGTAAATCTGTTGGGATAAATATTTATTATATATCCATCCAACATATCAAATTGTTCCACTTGTCAAAGCTTTGGAATTGTATCCCTGGTGCCTAGTCCTAAAGGTGAATATAGTTTGTGAAAATAACCTTGGGTCTATTTTGTTTTTCTCACCATGTCAAGAAGATGAGAAAGTAGAGTGGAGAAAACTGAGATATGAAGATTTGACATATGTTGGACATTAGTAATATAATTTTGAACAAACTGAAGAATAGAAATATCATCTGTAACAAGGATTTACATACATGGCTGTAAATTATAACAGACTACAATACAGGCAGAAAATGTGGTATCTAGGCTGCTTGGTGAACCACTGGATTCTTCCAAATATATTATTTCCTGCTCTCATTCCCATTTTCAGGTATGAAAATGAGATATATACTAGTATTCACCCTTTAAAAAAATTACCTTGTATAAACTAAAAGTTCCTGCCTAAAGTTTTTAATTTGTCCAAGTCTTTAGTGTCCTTTCCTGTCCTTCACATTAATGGTTCCAAATCAGACAGAGGAAACTCGGAGGTCATTGTTTATGTACACCTATAATCTCGTTCCAGAGGAAAGCTTATGTGAGACCATGGAATAAGCATTTATGTTTTGCTATATTTAGACTGAATGGAATGGAATGCAATGTTATCAAAGAAAATCATCTGCAGCACTCTTGATGATTGACTGAAAAAAGAAAACCTATAGATTTTGATCACTTTTTTGTACTGTTTGTGCATGAGGTTCAATGTTTATTGAAGGAATTACTAATCCCATTCCATAGGTCAACTTTTATCCACTTAATACTTACAAAATGTCATTCACTACTTCTTTCAATGCTGTGAGAATAATTTTTTTATAACTCTTTAGAAAATGGAAACACAGAAGCCTCAATCAGGCACATAAGTAAGAGATAATAATTCACATGTTCTGAACGCCAATTATTAAAATAGCTTTTGTGGTTCTAATTATGAAGAACAGTAAGAATTCATTAAACTGGGGATTATTTAGAGAGAACTGGTATAATGGCTGTGTGCCTGTAAGATCAGGTTAAATAAAGATCTAGCCAAGTGTTTTGTGGCTTGAAAAACCATTGGATAGAAATATATAAATCATGGATTGGCATGACACAAAGTCAGCATTCTTGGGACAGGAGACAAAATTAGAGTTACCATTCATTCTGTTAATTCTATAGAAGACTAAGAAGTTCATTATCAATTGAAAAAAGATACAGAATCATTTTAATCAAATTAAAAAATGGGACAATTGACTAATAGTTAAAGTGGTCTGTTATATTATTGAATGATTCAAAAGAACATGGATCTGAACCTTTCCAAAGGTGTACAATGAGTTGATTGGGAAGTGGCAGGTGCAGAGGGGAAAAAAGAGTGTGGTTGTTATGGAATAAGAGACAACAGTGGCAAAAACTGAGATAATTGACTAGAAAGACTCCCAAGATTTCTCATTCTGAGCTATCCTAGTTTATACTGTTGGAAGTACATGGATATCTGGAAAGATAGCCATTCCATATCCCTTGTTTTAAATGTTATAGTCTTTGTGTTCTTCAACTTAAGATACTTTGGCTGAGATGTCACTCTTAAATATCTAAGTTGTCTGTATCAACCCAAAGGGTCAATAGGATTATCCATTATTGTTGTTGCTGTGGTTGATCTCATAGACATTCAGATGTTTAGGCTGGATCTGTCATTTTTGTCCATTTAATTAGTTCTTATCAGTATTTATTATTCAGAGTAGTATTTTACTTT